>NW_008355824.1:1664999-1665112 GCF_000622305.1 Nannospalax galili
TGGTGAACAAGTATACATAAATGCAAACAATACCACTAGTCAAGAGTTTTATCTTTTCTTCTGTTCAACTATGAGCTGAAAATTAACTTCTGTAATAGTACAATTATAAGAAA
>NW_008355824.1:1665153-1671344 GCF_000622305.1 Nannospalax galili
ATATGCGCCATTAAATGTGTTTTCTGTTTCCCTCCAATGCTGATTTTCCCACTTCTTCATTATCAGGTACAGAGAAGCTCTCAAGTTTGTATTATGTAAAAATAAATTAGTATGTATTAACAAATACATGAAAGGGACACAGAAGGAGACGATGTGTGGGGACAGATATAGAAAGTTGCTCATGGCCATGAGTTATGACAATCTATTTAGAACAAAAGTTATCTCACTAACTTGGCATGACAGGCCTTAACACAAATCACATAGGCTCCCCTATGGCGGGAAGGCCTATGGGAGGGTGCTACTTGGGAAAGGAGTATAAAGATGATTATCATGTTCTGCATGAAATACACAAAAATTTAATACATTTTACAAAAAAATAAATGAAAATAAAAAGCCATATGATTCAAACAATAAAAAAAAGTTATCTCACAGTTAAAGACTAGCGATCTGAGGTTTGTAGATTCAGCATGATTCTGTATGAAATGCACAAAATCTCAATAAAAAGTACAAAAAACTACAATGTGATCTAAACAACAAAATATAGGCATGTTCTGACTTGTTACATTCCTGTATTCTTAATGTCACAGTCCTGTAGCATTAGAGACCCAATCAGAATGTATGTTACCATGAAAGGGAGATAAAGGGGTTAGAATGATAAAAATGCAAACATAACTGTGCTTGGGCCTTAGAGTTTGGATGGGAATCTTTTCAATCAATGTTAACAATAATAAATCTGATTCACAGAAAAAAAATCCTTGCTGTCTCTGTACAAAGCACCTGCACCATATTGATCTCTTAAGGTGAAAATTTTGACTTCTTAAGGTGGAAATTTTGTATCTGAGATTATTATAGTTTTATTCTGATTGCACAATAAATTCAGAATTAGATTTCTTTTAGCCACTAATATAATCCAGATGTTTATGTATTTTAAGAAATATTTTATTTATTACTTTTATTTTATCTGTATAAGTGTATTGCCTGCATGTAAGTGAATATACCTGTACCGTGCAATGCCAGGGAGGTCAGAAGGCTTCAGATTCCCCTGGAACTGGAGTTAAGGATGGTTCACAGCTGCCATGTGGGTGCTGGGAATCGAACCCAGGTACTCTGCAAGAGCAGTCAGTGCTCTTAATGACTGAGCCATCTCTTCAGCCCTGAGATGTTTATATTTTTAAAACACCCATTCTTACTTCTATCTGTCACTTTTTTGGTTGTGTAGCTTCAAGTACATGTATGTCTGTTTTAATCACTTTTCCTTTCAGCATTTTTTATTCATTAATTTTAAATTTTTATGTGTGTGAGTGTTTTGCCTGCATGTATGTAAATGCACTTGTGTCAGGCAATACCTAAGGATGTCAGAAGAGGGTTATTAGCCACCACGTGGGTGCTGGGAACAAAACTTAGGTCCTCTGCAAGATTAGTCAGTGCTCTTAACTTCTGGCCCATTTCTGCAGCCTTCCTTTCATCATATTTGACCTTGAGCTTCTATCTATCTGTCTGTCTATCATCTATCTATTGATCTATCAATCTATCAATCGATCTATCATCTATCTATAATCTGCCTATTTATCTATCATCTATCTATCTATCTATCATCTATCTATGTATGTATCATCTATCTATCATCTATCATCTATCTATTTATTTATTTTAGCTTCTTTGGGAGTAGCATTATCTAGTTTATTTGATGCTTTTTTTGGTTTGATCTCTTTTTCTTTCCTTACTGTAGGCATCTATATAAATTTGCCTTTTTTTTTTTTTTTTTTTGAGGCTGGGTTTCCCTGTAGCCCCAGCTGTCCTGGAACTTACTATGTAGACCAGCTGGCCTTGAACTCACAGAGATCCACCTGCCTCTGCTTCCCAAGTGCTGGGACTAAAGATGTGAGCCACCACACCTGGCCATAAAGTTGCCTTTTTAAATACCTTTTGGTGCATCCACAAATTTTGGCATGCTGTGTATTCATTGTAATTATTCTTACATTTTTCTTTGTATTTCCATCTTGATGTCTTCTTTGACTCATTGTTTGCTGAATCGTGTGTGATATTTCACTTGTATGTTATGTAAATTTCCTGGATTCAATTTACTATAGATTTTCAATCATACTCTTATGAGTAGAAAATGTATTTCTCATAATTTCTGTATTGTTCAATTTGTTAAGCATTGTTTTGTGGCCTAATATATTTATCCTAAACAATGTTTCATATATACTTGAAAATAACATGCATTCACTACTGTTGGATGCAAAATTTTGTTTCTGTCTACTAAGACAATCTACTCTATAGTGTGGTTGAATATTTGCCCTGCAAATGCTCTGTCATTGAAGTATGTCCCCAGCCAGGATTTATTACTTTCTGTAAGTCATCTTTGACACAACAGGGAAATAGATGGAATTTGGGGGGAACACATAAGGAACATCAAATACTAAGTCTTTATTTCTTTTGTGGGGACTTGAGACAGGGTGTGTCTCAGCTGGCCTGGAACTCACTGTATAGACCAGGCTGGCCTCAAACTCACAGACATCCTTTGTTTCTGCCTCCTGAGTGCTGGGATTAAATTTGTGAGCCACCATGCCCAGAAAGGCTCTATTTTTTATGTTGGTAGTGAGTAAAAGGATCTTTATTTATTGACTGATGTTTCTTTATTTTTAACATATGTTATAGTTTTCCTATGTATTTAAGTATTGTTTTGTCACCCTTAGTACATTTTTAAAATGTTGTGAAATTTTAAAATATTGTATCTATCCTTTTTTATTTACAAGCCATTTATGGGATCTTGAACAAACCTTTCTCCATATGGTCTGGCAAGGATTTTTCTGATCTGACTTGGATGCTTAGATGTTTGAGTAATACTCTCAGAATACAGCAAAAGTCCCAATATGTCATTCAAAGGAAAAGAATATGCATATGTACACATACCTATATAATCATATCTATAAATATGCTCATAGAGAATGTGTCTACTTAAAAAATATTTTATTTATTCTTTTTATTTTATGTGCATGAGTGTATTGCCTACATGTGGGTAAGTGCATCCGTGCCATGCAATGCCCATGGAGGTCAGAAGGGGGCCTTGAATTCCCCTGGAACTGGAGTCACAGACACTTAGCTGCCATGTGGGTGCTGGTAACCGAATTCAGGTCCTCTGTAAGAACAGCCAGTGCTCTTAACAGCTGAGCCATTGCTCCAATCCCAATGTGTCTATTTTCAACACACATGTGTTGTATATGTCTTACATAAAGTCATTTACTGCTTTAGACATTTGAGATACACCAGTGAACCAAAAAAAACAACTACAACAACAAAAAAAAAAACCTCTCCTTCCAATTGTTCTTATATTCTCAAAGGAAGGCAAAGATGATAAAATATAAACATGACATAAAATATATCCATGACAGTTTAGGATAAAAAAACAGAGAGTAAAAGAGATTGAATGTGCTGGAAGGGTGTATTATCCTTTCAAAGAGCAGCCAGAAGAGACTTTTATTTGACTTTTGTTGGTATGGCAAAGATGTGATAATTCCTCATTCATCATAAGGCTCATAACCAGCATTTCTATCACAAAAGAAAGGCTGACAGGAGACATATGATAATTTTATTTATTAAAATTTTATGTGAAAAAGGAATCTTCCAAAATAATGACCCAGATATTCAGGGAAAATTGTCTGATTGATTGATTGATTTTAATTTCATAATTTTTACGGACTTCTGCATTTCATATAATAGATCCTGATCAAATTTAGATGACCTCTACCATCCGCAGCCCCAGAACCACCCCCCCACACACACTGATTTCATGCATTCTGTCATATGTTAAGTCCTTAAGCTTAACTTAAATGAATAATGAGCAGTTGTGAAGAAATGTGATTAGCAAGGGTTATCCTCTAATGGCAATGTGCTGAGGGAGACTTGTGTGATCATTAATTTCTGGTCTGTCCATGTAGCATTTCTTCCTTTCAAGTACAGGGCAAGACCACCTTGGGATGTGGATCTTACTGTTTTATGATTTTTCTTAGAAGGAAAGGAATTCCAGTTTCTATGACATGCCTTGGGGTATTATGGATTCTGTGAATCCGTTCAGAGGAGAAAACAGAAGAGCCAAAAAGAGGACTAGGAAAGATTGCTTCCTAGGCAGCCTTGAAGCCTTGAGGCTTTCCAATTGCTTCAATGGCCAGTATGCCAAAGGACAGTACTTCAGGACCACATGTTGTCACTCCTGAGAGGCTTAAAGCCTTTCTTCACATTCTAGGGTTCCTCACTGAAGTGAGATTGTGCCTGAGGAGGTCAGTCTGTTTGTTTCTTATTCATTATCACTGTAAAATGGATTATTTAGCTATCAGTTTAAAGTGGTTTTGTTAAGGGAAAAATACAAATTTAAAAACAGGATAGAGGGCCTAAAGATCAACAAAAAGCTTTAGCAAACCCAATATTGTCAGACACGGTTGAGCAATTTAAAATTTGGTAAGTGTAACTACACTGCATCTAAATGTTTTTTTAAATAAAAAGACCAATATAAAACATTGTTTGTCACTGTCCTGTTTATTGCTGATAAAACTCATTACCTATCAATAAAAGGCAGCAATTTTTCCTTGAACAGTCCCATCTCTGGTAACTTCTCTAAAAATGTCCTAGCACATAAAGATATTCTATAGGATATAGGGAAGACAAAATGAGCTCCACATTTAAAATGAATGAAGATTAACTCTTGGTTTGCCCTACTCTCCAATCCTTCTGGATACAAAGAAAGGATGTGTTCTACTAAAGAAAGTTGATAGAGAGTGTAGACCTGGAGGAACAGAGGACAGCAGTCTGGATGTGGGAGCACTGGGTGAGGAGCCTAGGGGCATATGTTCTATAGTTAATCCTAGCATCATTTGTTTGTAAGGCTCTAAACATTATGGACTTTTCCCGACTTTTCAAATGAAGGAGCTAGATATACCTAAAAAATCTTCCCATTTTTTTTAGAAAGCTATAATTATAAAATATCATTTAAAATATATGTGTAGTTGTCAATTTCAAGTCTCCATCAAGGCTATTGTATCCTCTCAGCTAAGGATGTCAATTTTTTTTAGGATGCACCTTTCTGAAGAGTTATTGCTTCCTGACTGCTCACAAAGGAGCAGAAGGTGGATTCTTACAGTTACACAGTTCAGATTTTCCATCTAATAATCACCTGCAGAAAATTAAAATATCTGCTTAGTTTTTAACTCATTCATCAGCTATCTGTGGGCATCTACGTGTGGAACTGAAACACAGGAGATGAAATGCTGAACAAGTCAGAGGTTTTTAGGTTTTTGCCTGGTTTCCTTGGGTTTGTCATAGGCAAAAAGAAGGTATTGCTTTTTCTATTCAGATTGACTTTATGCATTTGAAATCTGTTGACATGATAAATTCATTTATTTGTGACTTATAGAGGCAAGCACAAGTGAAGACTTGTAAAAGCCATTCTGTTTGCATTAATATGGTGTATCACCTCTAGAAATGTGCTGCATGTCATTGTTTTTCAATATTTTGATGTACGGAATTTATTGAAAAGCAAAATCTGTCAATTGCTGATATTTACAGTCAACTTTAAGAAAGGGAAAGAGAACATCATGCCAATTTAAAGAAAAGCACACATTTCCCTTCATGTGCCACAGTAATGATTTACCCCTGTTGTTATCTAAAGCCAAATGGTTTCTAGAACCTTATGCTGATTGAATGTTACCACTCAAGACAACATAGAAACAAATGCCTTGATCAAACCTTTAAGTGCTGTCAGAGGCACTAAAGATCCTTGAAAGATCTTGGTATATGAACCAAGCTCACATATATTTAACTCCACTTAAAGTACTAAAGCTCCCATCAAGAGATCATTTAAAAATGTGAAATACTTAGAGAAATAATGGATATTTAAAAATGTGCTTTAACAAGAAGGGCCAGAGAGACAGAGGAGGGCAGGAGAAGAGGGCAGACAGGAGCAAAGCATGTGTGAAAAGCCCACTGAAACCTTGCTTGTATGCTAATTGAAAATAAGAATAATAAGAAGTCTATAATTAGTAGCACTTTTAAATTAAAAAAATATAGAAACAGAATCTAAGAGTCTAACATACTTTACAGAGACCTATTATACTAAGATTTTTGCTTTTAAAGGAAATTTTATAAGATTTTGTGCTTTTAAATGGGACAACTGTAAATTAAACTACTTATCAGAC
>NW_008355824.1:1671582-1679565 GCF_000622305.1 Nannospalax galili
CTACTTATCAGACTATTTAAAAATACAAGCATGAAAACTATAAAAATAATAATAATAAATAAAAATTAATTTTACATGAATTCTTTTAAAATTGTATTGAAACACTTTAAAATTTCTTATGCAGCTCACAGACTAAATAAAAGAATTAGAATTGTTTGGCTTGAAGTGCACTAGCATAATTCAGGAGAATTGGAGCTTTCAGAACTGACATAAATCAATGAGCGTAGGTACTCTGGATTATCTATGGGCAGGAAACAATCAATGAGTTCAGTGGCATTGTTTTTTGAAAGCACAGCACCCTTCTTAATTTATGTAAAATACCAGTTTATTTGAAAAAGGAGATTTCTATTCCAGGTATTTTGGCCTCATTCTTTGGGTCTAGCCGAGTGGAGAGAAAATAGCAAATGCTCATTCCATTTTTAGACCCAAAATGTGTAAGGTGCACAGAAACTTCAATAAAATCTTTGTCAAATCTTCCTTCTTTTCCTTTAAGTTTTTCCTTGTTGGATGATTTTAAACAGAAAATTGATTTTAACTGACCTTGTTGTAGAGTTAAGCCACTGAAGGTTGGTCCCTGGGGCTATATGATTCCCAGAGAGGTGAAGAAGATTTAAAAAAATGACCCTTAGAGATAAAGCACTGCAAATACCAGGGTATCCTATTTGACAGCTCAGTGCTAACAACTAGGATTTTTCTCTGTTCTCACATTTAATTTTCGCCCACAACTGGTTCCTGTATGTGCCCGTATGCTTGTGTGTACATATATGTATGAAGATGTTTTATTGAAACACTTACCATGTCATCAATCATTAGATTACCTCTGTGGAGCTCAATGTTTACAAGGAATTCCAGCCCCATTTGATATGTCATTTTAAGATGCCAATAGCCCTTTTGTGACTTTTGTTATTTCTACCTCTTCCCGTTATCTATTATTGCTTAACAATTTACCCCCAAAATATACTTCCTCTAAAAAGTAAATCATTTTGGAGGTCAAAATTGGGGAAAGACTATGTCGAAAATTTGTGTCTTATCCTGGAGGCATCAGGTGGGGTGAGTGGGCTCTCAGGAATGTTTCATTGCTCACTTGTCTGAATGTTTTTTTTTCTCTCCAGAGAGGGTAATTTTCTCTTTTGCACAGTCCCCTCATAGCTCTCCATGGCCAGGTTCTCACAGCATCATTATCTCAGGAGATTCAGACTTTTTCTGTGGTAACTGGATTATCCAGAGTAGACATTCCAAAATACTTGGATTGAAGCTCCAAGACAAATGATCCAGCTTGGGATGGAACTCGGTGTCACTTCCACCACAACCCAAAAGTCAAAAGGAGGCCCAGGCCCAGGACATAACTGGAGAGTGAGGTAAGCCACTGCACATCTTAATGGGAGGGTAGCCAAGAATTCACAATATTAACCACAACACTGATGCTGTTACTCTCCTCTAAAATTTTCAACTTGGTTTCCTTGACATAGACATTTTCAAGAATGAAACTTTTAGCAGAAATAACATGCAGAGTAAAATCCTGTCTTAATTCCATATTGTGCTTTCTCTGGAGATATTTCTCTACTTACCACATCTGAACTCTGAACTTAAAATAAAAATGTGCCTAAAACTATTATTGAGAAAAGGAGGGAAATCAGAAAGTCTTTCACATGCAGCAGTTGCCCTCCTCTTCTAGTAACTTTTAAAAAAATGTTTTATTATTTTTATATTATATATGTGTGTATTGTCTGCATGTGTGTCAGTGCACCCATGTTGTACAATACCCATGGAAGTCAGAAAAGGGCATCCAATCCCCTGGAACTGGAGTTGTCAGCTGCCATGTGGGTGCTGGGAATCCAACCTGGGTCTTCTGAAGCAGCAGCCAGTGTTCTTAACCACTAAACCATCTCTCCAGCCCCCAAATTCAGTAAATTTTAACTTTCTAGTTGCTTCCTTATCTCCCTCACCCAAATACATTATTTTAATTAATAAAAGTGATATTTATGGCTTAAAAGCTCCTACTCCAGGCTATCCAGCATGTGACATGATGTTACCAAAGATATTTCTTTAAAATATTACTCATTTTAAAAATGATTTTTAATACTGATAGGCTATTTTAGATGTCAACTTGAGGGAACTGAGAGATACACACATAACTGACAAAACAATATTTCTCATTTTGAATGTGAGGGAGTTTCCAGACGAGATTGACATTTAAGTTGCTGGACTAAATAGCTGTTCTTAAGCTTGGTGACCACATCCAGTGCACAGAAGACTTGGATAGAACAAAAGGCGAGGAAATGGCCCCGCTGGTCCCTTTCATGAAGCTGCGACAACTTTCTTTTCTCTTCCTTTCAGTGGTCAGGTCTCCAGATTATGTACCAGCAGCTTCACACGCTCTGGGCATTCATTCTTGGACTGAGTTGTGTCACCACCTTTGCTTGTTCTAAACCCTTATACTTGTGCTGAGTCACGATATCAACTCCCCTGATTCCTCATCTGCAAGTCTACTGTGGAACTTCACAGTGTCTAATCATGTGAACCAATTTCCTTAATAAGTTCTTTTTTCTTTTTCTATGTTTCTACATTTATCTCTTAATTATGTTATGTATGTATGCGTATGTATTTTTTATCATCTTTATACCATCTATATCTGTTATCTTCCTATCACCTGCCTAAGCTAAAATTTTTATCTCTCTGCAAAATTCTGATTAATACAGACTCTACTGAAACAGTAAAGTACACTCTGTGTGGACATTCAAGGCTCCTATTGTCTATGTCCAAGTTGTCTTTTTCAGACTTGTGTTCACTGGTAGCCAGCATGAATCTGGAACTAAATTTTGCACATGTAGTTCATAATAACTATTTGCCTAAGATCTCAGAAACACTCTAGGTTCCCAAGATATGGATATGTACAGAATTTATCTTTCCCTCTGCAATAATGCATGTTCTCACTTCTTGTTTATATCTTGATTACATGAGTTGATCTGGGCACTGATACCATTTTTACTAGGATCTCTTCCTGCTTCTAAATTTTCTTGACTACCAATATCCTTTTAACTCTTTTCTTATATCTCCATCTACTATCTTGCCAGTTTTTGTAACCTATGCTAGTATAAGACATGTTTCTACATTTATTTTCTACCAACACAATTAAAAATTGATCAAATTTTTACCCTCTTTGTCAAAGCTAGTCCTCCATCTAATTTGCATTCAAGAATTGCTGTAATTCTTTGTTTTAATTATCTTTATTATTTTTATTTTTTATGTACTAGTGTATTGCCTGCACGTGTGTAAGTGCACCTGTGTCATGCCCTGGACCTGGAGCTACCGATGGTTAACCACCATGTGGGTTCTGGGAATCAAACCCAGATCCTCTGCAAGAGCAGTCAGTACTCTTAACAGCTGAGCTGTCTCTTCTACCCCAAAGGTAATTCTTTTACCCTGCTAATTTCATCTTCCTGACAATCCAGGTGTTATTCTAGTTTCATTTCCATTGAGGTGATAAAATACCCTGACACAAAGCACTTCAGGGTAGAAAGGAGTTTATTTTTGTTTACAATTCCATGGTATGTCCATTACTGTGGAAAAGTCAAGGCAGGAAATCAAAATCACATTCCCAGTCAAGAGCTGAGAGAAATGAATGCTTGCTTGTGATTCAGCAATTTCTCTTCTGTTATACATATTAAAACCCCTGCCTAGGTAATGGTGCCTGCCACAGTGGGTGTGGTCTTTCCACATAAATTAACTTAATTAAGACCATAGATAAGCCCACAGACCAACCCAATGTAGATCATCCATCAAGGAGAAGTTCTTCTCAGGAGATTCTAGGTTGTGTCACAATGACAATTAAAGCTAACCATCACAGATGCTAAACTACACCTCCTAGGCCACTAATAAAGACTTACATCATGACCCTCTACCTGAAATAATCCAAAACAGATGTAATTAGTACATTTCCCTTAATTGCATTTAAAGTTTTGATCATTGTCTTATATTTGAGCTCTTTGTTTGTGTACCTAATCGATGTATATTCAAAGACAGCTTTAATGTTCATTTGATTATTTTTTAGCAAATGAGATAATATTATATCTAATTAATATTTGGAAAGTGAATAAACAATTTCCAATCATATGAAAGAAGTAATATACACTGTATTTATCAATTTTTGTACTTTCAATTTTTAGTGTTTTATTTTAGTATCATTGTGGACAATTAAAAACAATCCTTATCAATGTATATAACAATAGTTAGTAATAAACTCAAAACACCTAACAATTACAGAGGGTATCAAAATTTTCTCTTAATTTACCTACAGAAAAATTAGTTATTCTCTAAAAATGGATTTAAAAATTTTACACTCTACAAATTCTATGATTAATCTTGAACTTTTTCTTAGTGAAAATGTCCTATTTATTGGGTTAGTTTTATCAATTTATGAAACCTGCTTCTATTCTTAACATTTCTTAAATCTGAAAACCTATGATGTGTTCAAGAATTCTTTACTGTTTAAGGTTATCTCTGTGGCAGAGGGACTATCTAAGGTTATTTGATATTCAGGAAGTTTTCTATGCTGATTAAAGGATCCAACACCATTTTCAAGGTGATATGTGTTGTACAAGTGGAAAGAAATGTGCATATTTAGACAATTTCTAGGAAAATCATAACTACTTGAAAATTGTTAGGATTGAGAATATACTTAAATGAAGGATAAAATGTTTCAAGCAAAAGACTTTAAAATTTGTCTTAGACATTTTGACATTTGATAACTTGCCAATTATGGTCACTATAATTCAAGTATAGCTATAGTTAAGGCTATAGTTTCTCAGGTTGAAGGACCCTTGCCTCTCCATCCATAGTATGCAGAAGATTTTATATTTTTTTACTATAGATGCTTCCATTGCATGTGGGATATAATGGGAAGTTGAAAAACTAGGAGGAAGTGGGGAATATTATGGTAGAATTAATACAATGGTACAAATCTACTCTAACTTGTCCATTTCAAAGGAAATGTAAGTTCCAGGGAATGTATACTCAGAGTTTCCATTTAGTTGTCTCTACACACTAGTTAATTCTTTTATTTGAAAACATTTTATTTATTGTTATTTCTATTTTATATGTATGAGTATATTGCCTGCACATATGTAAGTACACCTGTGTCTTGCAGTACTCACAGAGGTCAGAAGATGGCATCAGATCTCATGGAACTGGGATTATGAATGGTTGTTAGCCACCATGTGGATGCTGGGAACTGAACCTGGGTCCTCTGCAGGAGCAGCTAGTGCTCTTAACCACTAAGCCATCTCTGCAGCACCTCATTCTTCTATTTAAATGCTTCATGAAAGCTTATTTTGTAGAAGGTACTAAGCTAGCTCCTGTGAGCATCAGGAAATGTATCCAGCTTTAAAGAAGTTTTCAGTTTAGTAGTTAAAATATATCTATGCCACATAGTTTTTATTTTCAGTGTTAAGATATCTTAATTAGTATACTTCTACAATTATTCATAAACACATTACATATGTATGTTTCTATGCTATTATAATTATATTCTTTTATCAAAAATTTCCTTGTTTCAAAAATAAATCATATCAGTGGTTCTTAAGTTGTAGTCTTTGGATCCCTAGCAGAATCTGAGATGCTTTCATGATATCAGAAAGCTCAAAGTTGTGTTCATAATATACTCTGAATTTCTTTTTCTTTTTCACTCTCATTTTCTTATGAGTGAGCCTTCCAGAAGCCACATGATGTGTGATAGTGAAACAGATTGAATACAGTAGCAGATCTGAGAATCCAGCTGCCTTCTATTAAGCTAACTATTAAAGGCACTGAATAACATAAAACAAAATAACTTCTGTTGTTCATTTTACTTGTTTTGAAAAACATATTCAGGTTTTTTTTTCATTAAAGTATGCTATTTCTACTAACACATACTGGATTCATCTTATTTATATTATTTTATATGGATTCCTAAATAAATATAGCTTTTCATACACCATTTTAATAGCTAACAGAGCAAGTATTCAGAAATATATCCATGTAAATATAGGCCCTTTGGAGCCTTCAATAATTAAGCACATAGCAGACTCTTATACTGAAAATTACATTACCTTCTTAGATTTTTTTTTTCCTTTTTTATTTCAAGTACCATTTTAGGTTTATTTCATTTCCTGGTTTTGGTGTCACTCTTTTTCCATATGTGTGCAGATGTCCTTTCATTAATTCACATGTTCAAGAAATACTAAGTCCCTAGATGTGTGTAAAAATTGTAAATAAAGTAATATTTGCAAATAAAATGCATTTTGTCCTTTTTTGGCAAATAATCTTTATCAATGAATTAGTAAGAATATAAAATACACCTGTGGAAAGGTAGGAAGGACAGCTATGTGTTTTCTTTCTTCCTGTAGCATTTTGATTTGATCTCAGAGGCAAGGATGGGAAACAAGATGTGAAGTATGCATAATTTGCATAGTGTGGTGAGAGGAAAGAGTTTTGCAGATAGAAGAAATGGAACACAGAAAGCTCCAGTGGGAGAAGGGAACATGGAAGTGATGGTGGGCATGAAAGGCCAATGAAGACAGTAATAAGAGGTGGCTAGACTCAGGACAAGTGATTTAAGTGGACAGAAGAAGACCAAACTATGAAAGACTGAATATGCATGGTAAAGAGATTTGACTTATTTTTAGGAGACGCATGATGCTACCAAAACACTTGTGAAGAAATAGATTACCAGGACACCGTTTTGCTATTTATTCCACAATTACATCTCTATACATAAGTGAGCTCGGCTATGCAATGACAGGATATAATTAGAGATAGCTTCCAAGAAATGGAGAATATTGAAGAGAAAATCACTGGTACTCGTTGATGGAAAATTTGGAAGTATGAATGAAAAGCCTATGCCTATTCTTATTTTCATTCATGCATTTGAGGAATATTTAAATATTTAAGAAATGATTGCACTTAGAAATTTCTACTGAATAAGTTATTGGGGGGTAGGATTTTTGAGGAAGTAGAACAGCAGGGCCAGGCCTTTAAAGAGTGTATCATGTCCTCAGTCTTCTTTTCCTCTCTGGTTCACTGGCTCTTTCCTAGTGGTCACGAATGGAGCAGTTCTCCTCTGGTGGCCTGATCTGTGGTGTTTTCCTTATCACAGGCTCAGAAAACAGTGAAACTGAGTGACATGAACCAAATCCTTTGAAACTATGAACTTAAATAAACCTTTCCTCCCTCGAGTTGATTTTCTCAGACATTTTGTCATATTACTGGCACAATGACTAACACACAAACTGATTCAAATCTCTGGGATTAGGTGTGGTCACCAGTTATGGCTGCTCTCCACCAGCTGTGGCTGCTCTCCTCAGGCTATGGCTGCTCTCCTGCTCTTTTAGTTCCTCCGATCAGTTGTCCGGTCCGGACCCCAGGGTTGGTGAGGAGTCTGCGCCAGTGTTGCTGCATTCAGGCCCAGGAGACCAGGCTCAGTGACACAGATCTGCTTCATTGCAAGAAAGTATGGCTTATATAGGGGTAATAGTCCAATCATAATACAGCATATGGGATCCCTTATTAGCATGGCAGACTAGTATCCTATTACATGCTAGCGGGCCAGATGCCCTATTAATTTTCATTTCTAAGAGTGAAGCACAGTTCAGAATATATACTGATATCAGTCCAGGGGCTGTATGTGGCAGCATAGGCAAGGGATTGATCCCTATTGTGGGCCCCATCCTTCAAGATGGCTAGTTCTCTCGAGAGCAGGCTGGGCCAACTACATGCCAACCAATGGGAGTGAAGGTTCTTTGCCTCGGCATTGTTGTCCCCTCCTCAAGGGTCACCCAGCATTATTGACTGTGCCTGTCTTAGGTTGTCCCATCTTTTGGGATCTTACCCATCATTGATTACGAGCCCCTTGGTATGGTGAGTCCCTTGGTATGGTCTGGCAGAGGGAAAGGCAGCGTATCAAGCTTTGGCCCATGCAAAGGCCTCTTAAGGGGCTAAGAATTCAAT
>NW_008355824.1:1679752-1682189 GCF_000622305.1 Nannospalax galili
TCTAGGTTGGTAAGGCAAGGAACAGCAGGTCCTTTTTTGCAGAGACATGCTTGGCAAGATCTGGAGGTGGAGCAACAGCTAGCTGAAACAGAGAAATTTGAGTTTTAACAAAATTATCAAGACCGTTAACAATGTAGGGCCCCAAAATCAAGAGTTAGCAGTAATGATGGCACACATAATAAGAAACATAGACAAAGGTTTTCCTCCGGATTGAGGACTTAGCTTAGATAATGTCTCTGTTTGCAGAGAGAGATGTTCAAGGTGGCTTTCATGGCCTGAGACTTTGGATCAGTCTCTCAGTGGTTGAGAGGTGTCCTGCTTCCTCCAGGGTCAGGGCTGCCATCTCCAGGGTCGGTGGTTGTGGTGGGAGGTTTTCCATCACAGGCAATTCTGATGTTCTGGGCCGGGATCCAAATGGGGGCTGGAACATTATCTGGAAAGACACAAGCTTAGCCTCGCCCTTGTGTTAATAATAGGTGTGGACCTTTCCATTCACTTGTCAGAGGGTCCTTCCATCTCACCATGGGGGCAGGAGTGGGCTGAGTGAATGGCCCCCAATGCTTTATTGCTGGTGGGAGGCCATTAGAGTTAAATTTTAGAAAATTTAATAGAAATAGACCTCATTGTATAACTAAATTGGGGTCCTTGTAGCAGGGTCCTTTATCATTGTCTTCCCCTATTTTCTGTATTTGTTTAATGAGTGTTTGGTGGGAACGTTCAACAATCCCTTGACCCTGAGGATTGTAAGGGATACCAGTTATATGCCTAATATTCCAGTCAGAGCAAAAATGGCTGAAGGTAGCAGAAACATAACAAGGACCATTATCTGTTCTTATTTGCCAAGAAATTCCCATAAGGACCATGGCATATTTGACAGTCCTTACGGCATGAGAAGCCATCTCACCAGAGCAGGCTAATCAATGCAAAATGGGCATTGGACTAAGTGTCAATATGATGGATATACTTGAGCTTGCTAAAAGGAGAAAAATGAGTGACATTCATTTGCCATATCTTGTTGGGGCCAAGGCCTCTAGGGAGCATCCCAGAGGATGTAATGGCCCAGAGGTAAAAGAGGGGCACAAGAGGAACATACACAGACCAAATGTTTACAGCTCTGAATCGGCAAGGTAGGGAGGATTCTATGTATAGCTTAGGGAGAAAGGTGGAAGTGGGCATGTAAGTCTCTAGCTTGTTGAATTAGGGTGGAGTCTAGGGTGGTGCTCAGGACCTGTTTGTCAATGGTGGCATTGCCCTCTGCCAGAAGCACTGGGAGATTGGTATGAGACCTCAAGTGTTGAATATACGAAGGGGCAGAGCGCTGCTAGAGTAATAGTTGTAATGAAGGGAGTAACAAATCAAGGGGACTCTGGTGGGGCTGGAAAGCTGCAAAGGCCAGATGTTGTAGAGTCTGAACTACATAAGCACTGTCAGAAAAAATATTACAGGGAGTTGTAGGGAGATCCCGAAAGACCTGTGACATGGCTGAGAGCTCTCTGAGCTGTACAGATCCCTGGAAAGGGAAAATCCTATGTGAGGACAGTTGTCCTTTGTGGTAAATTACATAACCAAATTTGTGTTTACTAGAATCAGTAAAGATTAGGGGAGCCTTAGGAAGCAGGTTACACTTTTGGAATGCCTGGGGAAGCTGTCTTATTCCTTGAAGGAGTTTATGCTTAGGATAATGATTGTCATATTTCCCCTGACAGACTAGTAGGAGAGTTTGGAAGCCAGGGTTGTCAAGGAACAATGACTGGAGCATGTGAAGTGGAAGGGGAAGAACCAATGATTCAGGTTCACGGCTGTTGGGAATGCCTGGGGAAATAGGGACAGGGGAAGCTGTCTTATTCCTTGAAGGAGTTTATGTTTAGGATAATGATTGTCATATTTCCCCTGATAGACTAGTAGGAGAGTTTGGAAGCCAGGGTTGTCAAGGAACAATGACTGGAGCATGTAAAGTGGAAGGGAAAGAACCAACGATTAAGGTTCACAGCCATACAGAAGGCGGGAGGTGTGGACAAGTTTAAGGGCTAGCACAGCCCATACCTCAATTGCCAGGGTGACCTTGTGAAGTTGACTCCATGAAGAGTGGACCCATATCAGGGGGACCTGGTTCTGCCAGAGTGCTCCCAAGGGGTGTTTTTAGTAGGAATAACTAGTGCTTGGATAGGCAACTTTGATTGTATTCTATTTACAAATGCTTGGGACAGGTGAGAATTGATCATTGTGACATGTTGTGCCTCCGGAGAGACCTTGCGGGGAATGGAGACCATATCAGTACCTCACAAAAGGTCAAAGAGTGGTGTAAGCTCTTCTGTGGACATGGGTAAGAAGCCCCATATCCAATTGATGTTGCCACAGAGGGTCTGCACCTCTGAAAGGGTAACCTCATCTGGTAAGGTAAGAACAGGAGCTATGGGCCAGGTGACATCTTGAATAG
>NW_008355824.1:1682728-1692360 GCF_000622305.1 Nannospalax galili
GTAGCAGTGGTGGTTAGAATTGGGGGTGAGGGTGGGGGGTATTACCTAACTGCTGGTCTACAATGTGGTCATCATAAATGGGTTTGTCATTGGTAGTTAGAACAACCTCCATATTGCGGAGGATATCTCTCCCCCACAGGTTATGGGGAAGCCCTGCAGCTAGGAGTGGTTTAATAGGTCTTGCATTGCTGTTGGTGTCAGTCCAGACCGTGGGACATTGGACATGTAAAGTATTTTGTAAGCCCCCAACACCTTGTATAGGGGGTCCAGGCTTATGGTGCCAATGAGACAAGGCTTCTTCCTGTCTGATTACAGTAATATCGGTCCCTGTATCAATTAAGCCTTTAAACTTATGGCCATCAAGGGAAAGTTGCATCCTAGGCTTATGCAAATCAATAGGTATCGTCCTTTGGACATGGGGAGTGTATTCCCTTATTTCCTCTCTTTGGGGAGGGGCTGAGAGGCACCCCATTGCCTGTTTAAAGGCACCTTTTGTATGGATTTACCATCTGCATCCACCTTAGGCCTGCATTCTCTTGCCCAATGAAAGCCTTTTCAGCATCTTGGGCATTTTGAAGGGGGAACCTGGCTGCTTTTGGCCTCTTTCATAATCTTATTAGGACAGGTATGTGACCAATAGCCCTGTTCCCCACAGGCCCAACATTTGCCTCTGTCCATCTCGGCCTGAGGCTGATGAGCAGCCAGTGCCTCCGCAAGGGCGGGGGCATGGTCCTGAGCGGTCCCCACATCTCGGCAGGCCAGGATCCCTTCAGAGACATCCTTGTGTCTAATGGGTCCTATGGCAAGGCAACACTGTAGAGCAGCCTTCATATACAAGATCCTTGAGCAAGGCATCAGCATCTCCCTAATGACTGATCTTTCTATTTATACTTTGTTGACATCGCTCAACAAAATCAGAGAAAGACTAGCCTGGTTTTTCTATCAATTTGGTTAATTTGGTATCACTGCTAGTCGGCATACTTCAAAAAGCATGAAGTGTGCAAAGCTGTACTTGTTCAAAGTAGTGGGGAGGTCCCTGTGCCTGAGCTTGGGTGGGTCTCAAAATTGCCACGTCCTACTAGAGCATCAATTCTAATGTTTTGGACATTGGCATTTCTATTGCGCTCTGCCTGTTGTTCACATTCATCTTGGTAAGCAGCTTTCCATAAAAGAAAATCACCCCTCCCTGTAAGCAGTCATGGGCGATATTCTGCCAATCATAGGGGGTATTGGCCGAATGACTGATATTCTGCCAATCATAAGGGGTATTGGCCAAATGACTGATTGTATCTAATAACTGACCAAACCAGGGGGAGTGAATGCCATCTTCAACTGCTGCCTTATGCAGTTTCCTTAAGGTATCATGAGGATGTGGATTCCAGACATTGGGGTTCTGTTGTCCCTGATTGGCACTAACTGGGAAGAACTGTGGAAAATCTCCCATTGTATCATAGAAGAGGGGCCTAAGTGGGAGGGGTTTCCAGTCCTCCTCTGGAAGGGAGGAGTAGATGGACTGGGGGGGAACTTCCTTAAAACTAGTGCAAGATGGTGGAAAGTAGCCATCACCCGGTAATGGCAGAGTGGAGGCTGCCTTAACTCCCTGTTTTATATCAAAGCCAATACAAGATGACAGAGGGTAGCCACTGCCCTGTAATGGCAGGGCAGAGGTGATCTTGACTTCCTGTTTTTCATCGGGGAGCTCTCAAACCCCAATTCTTAATTTTTTATATTATCATTAACAGTCATAGTTTCATCAGAACAAGAATCCGTGAGTTTTGTTTTAACTGGAAATGCCTGGGACAGGCCATCCCCAGCGTCCTGTTGTTGTATTTGCTTATCTATCTCCTTTAATAGGAGATTGTCCTGTTCAGGGGTTTCGGGGGGAACTCCCGGAAGGGAGGCCAGGATGGCAGTCACAATTGGGTAAAACAGCCCAGACTGTGAGCATCCCTCCCTGACTTCTCTACACCGGGCCAAGAATAAAATGCAAGCCCATTGTTCAAGGTCCCAGCAACAAGAATCTGTAAACTAGGGGACAAGAGCTAATACTTTATCTAAAACCTTAGTTACATCCTTTTCTGTTACTCTAATTTGCCTACTCCTGAGGAGAGAAACCAGTGCAACAGCACAGGGGCTGGCAGCAGCTGGGTGACTATTCCCCATATCGGAGGTCACTCACCCTGTAAGACGTACCCAAAGGGACTCAGGAATGATCGGCAGAGACAGGAGCAGCACGCCCAACTGAAGATCGAGAGCCAGAAGAAAAAGCAGAACAAAACGAAAGCAGCAAGCAACCACGGGAAGATCACCTAGAAAGGGGCCTTCAGCAGCCCAAGGTGTTACAGCTCAGAGTGTTACAACTCTGTGGAGAGGGGGGGGTCCCAGCCCCATGTTCAGGCACCAGGTGTGGTTGCAGGCTGTGGCTGCTCTCCTCCGGCTATGGCCGCACTCCTGCTCTCTTAGTTCCTCCGATCAGTCATCCGGTCCAGACCCCAGGGCTGGTGGGGAGTCTGAGCCAGCATCGCCACATCCACATTCAGGCACAGGAGACCAGGTTCAGTGACACAGATCTGCTTTATTGCAAGAAAGTATGGGCTTATATAAGGGTAATAGTCCAATCACAACACAACATATGGGATCCCTTATTAGCATGGCAGACTAGTATCCTATTACACTGTAGCCGGCCAGATGCCCTATTAGAAGCAATGCATTCCTGCATGATAGGTATGTAAGGCAAAAGGCAAAATCAGTCACAAGATTTTTCCACAATTAGGTAGGAGATTAAGATCTGGGAAAAGATTTGAATCAATGACTGGGCAACTTATATGGACACTAAAGCTGGGAAATCTGAGAAAAAATGTGGAAAAGAGTTTAGAATTTCAGTCTTTTGAATTATGGAACTTGAGTGAAGCAACCACAGACACATGTGACATAGGGATGAACCTCGCCCTTGAAAGTTTCCAGAATTGTAGTCTCTTTATATGTTAGCGATATTTCAAAAGTCATGTAATGCTGCACATGATGTTCAAACATCAGCTGCCCTACAATAGACCCATAAGTGTTTGAACGTGTGATTAAGAAGCTGAATTTGATTGACTTTTTCAGAATCTTAGATTTAGAACTTGCTGTGTTTTGGGTTTTAGGAAAGATCTTATTTGGTAGCTCTGTTTGTTTAACATCATCAATATAAATTCCCCTTCTCGATTTGTTGGATGATATTCTACTTTCCCTTCTCCAGA
Source organism: Nannospalax galili (assembly GCF_000622305.1). NCBI lineage: Eukaryota > Metazoa > Chordata > Mammalia > Rodentia > Spalacidae > Nannospalax > Nannospalax galili. The sequence continues at coordinate 1,685,968 of NW_008355824.1, forward strand.
GATATCTCACTATGGTATCAGCTAGAGCACATTTGCTCAGGGAAGACAGTCCTTCTGTGGTTAGGATAGTTAAAGTACTTTGTTTCATTTGTTAGTAATTTTTAATTGATCTGATGTTGACAGTTTACATAATTAAATCTTCTGAGGTGAATATTGTTGAACATTTAACATATTCTTAGCTTTTGCCATGCCATCTAATTAACTTTTTATTATTTTTATTTTATGTGTAAAATAAAAATACACCTGCTTGCATTCATGTAAGTGCATCCATGTCGTGCAATGCTCATGGATGTCAAAAGAGTGTGTCAGATCCCCTGGAACTGGAGTTATGGACAGTTGTCAACTGCTATGTAAGTGCTGGATATTGAACCCGGGTCCTCTGCAAGAGCTGTCAGTGCTCCTCACCTCTGAGTCATTGCTCCAGCCCCTTAATTTTAAATTTTGGAATTATAATTTTTGTACCAATTGCCCTACTTTATAACTTACTATAATTCAACAAAAGTATTAAAGAAAAAATATATGGTGCTAAATGTAAAGTGATTACCATATGTATCATATTAATTTGAAATATTGGTTCAATATTTAAAATTGAGTGTCAGTGAGTGTGTGTGTGTGTGTGTGTGTGTGTGTGTGTATGTGTGTATGTGTGTATGGGACGCTACACGACATAGACATGTGAGGAGGTTAGAGGATAACTTACAGGAGTTAGTTCTTTCCTTTCACCATGTGGGACCTAGGGATTGAGTTCAAGTCTTCAGGCTTGGAAGGAGATACCTTTATCCTTTGAGCTATCTTGCATGCTCTGTATGTATTGATTAAAAGGATGCAGTAATAAACCCTTTAAATTTAAATCCATTATGAATTATTTCAGTCCACTAAGAATTGGGAAAATGGCTCAGTAGTACAGTGCTTGCCTTGAAAGTGTGAGGGCTAGAGTTCAGACCCCAGAACCCATGTGAATGCTGTGTGGACCTGGTGACCTGCAATTCCAGTACTCAGAAGGCAGAAAAAATCCCAAGAGCAAACTGGCTAGTTGAACTAATGGAATCAGGAAGCTCTGGGTTGCACTGAGAGATGAATCTCCAAAGTAAGGTGAAGAGCAATCAAGGAAGACTCCTAATATCAATATTGGGCCTAGATACATGCACACAAACGAACACATGTAGATATGTACCCACAAATGTGTACACACTTACAAGCACGCATGACACACCATACCACACAAACATGATAAATGAGTAAGTTCACTGAAAAGTAAAACCCTTGAAGTTACCTTACATATTTACATATTAGTTCTGATATCTGCTGTAGTTCTTGATATGATTAGTAGGTGAGAAAAATGATATACCAATAGTCTTTCAATAATTTACAGCTAGAAGTCTTAAGCCATTGAGAAAAATTTCAGTCTTCACTCTTTTCTGTGTGCTTCATGATATTTCAGTTGATCTATTTGAAAGCTATCAGTTTTAACATTAAAAAAAGAAAAGAGTTAGTTATGTAATTTAATATGAATCCTTATAATTACAGAAAAGTATGACACACAGCACTCAAAAGAAACTTGTTTTGCAATAGGCAGAGACTATTGCAGACTTCCACAACTGGTCACACACAGAGAATGTGTCTGAGAGATGTTTAACCCTAAGTGACACATCTATAATGGAGCCTCTACACCTAAGACTCATGGAACACAGTAGAACAAGTGGTAGATAGGATAATTGAGAATTCATCTCTCAGTTCTCATCAATGAAACTCCCTCATGCAACAGAGGGCAATGAACCCAGGGCTTGGGGACCATTGCATAAGAGGAGGCAGAATGATTCTAAGAGCCAGGAGAGGAGGTGCATGTCCACATGGAAATAGAGTCTTACAGGCTCCTGGGACCTTACTCATATGAGTTTATAGCAATGCTGTCAACATGCACATGGAGTCCATGCAAGCTCAAGTAGACAAAAGTCCAGCATAGAACTGGGGAAATAGGCAGCAGATCCCAATCTTAGCCTAAGAACTGATTGTTACTGGGCGAGAAAGAGCTGATCTTCTTTAAGGAAGTGACTCTAGTTAGACTGACTAGGCCTCAGTTAATGAACTTGCAGTGAGGGATTTAGGGGACACCAACTTGACTCGATAGGTCTTAACATAAATGACAGACTACATGAAATCAGGTGGGGGGGGATGATGGGGAAGGGGGTAAAAAGACGATTAAGATAGTGTGTACGAAATGCATAAAAATTAAATTTAAAAAAGCTTCTGGGCCGGGCGTGGCGGCACACGCCTTTAATCCCAGCACTCAGGAGGCAGAGGCAGGCAGATCTCTGTGAATTCAAGGCCAGCCTAGTCTACATAGTGAGTTCCAGGACAGCTGGGGCTACAGGAAGACCCTGTCTCAAAAAGACCAAAAGAGAAAAAAAAAAAGGCTTCTGAATCTGTCTGATTTATTTGATTGGAGCTTTATCACACAGATGTTAGACATATAGAGGAGCTAGTAAACATACATTTAATGTAATTATATTCATTTTATAAAGAAATCAGTGAAAGCTAGATAGGGGTTTTTAGCTATTTTGTGATTTCTACCTCTTTAGATAGTTGTGTTGGCTTAGAAGAAACAATTACCATATTCAAGCTGTGTCTGCCATGTTTTATAGCTGTAAATTGATGAAAGTAAGAATATTTTTTAGAAAAAAAAGCCAAAAATTGTTAACTGTCCTTTCTTTTGCAGCAAATGAAGCGGAGCATTATTTTAAAAGAAAGACGAAAGCAGCTGCAAAGGCTATTTAGACTTGAACTCTGCATGAAGGCCATCTACCCCAAAGCCCATCAATCATATATGACCATCAGCCAATCTTTGCAGGCTGTAATTTTTCTAGCAAAAGGCAAGGCAGTGCAGCTATCACCAGCTTTGATGAAACTTTTATGAAGGAAAATTTATACTAGTTGTACCTGATGCTCAGTTGGGAGCTGATTAAATGATTTATATTTTGCCTGATCAGAAGGCCAGTCAGATTAAAATCTGTGGCAATCCCCTTTCTGAGGGCACATCCTTGTCTACAGGTCATCACTGAGAGAAATGGTCAATGTGATTCAAGGACAGCTCAGTGGTTCTTAGCTTTCTCAAGGAAAGTCATTACTTAAGTGGCTAGATGTGTATTTTTAAGAGCAATGTCTTTGAATGCTGACTTTCCCCTGTAATTACACCCTGCCAAATAGGATGTTAATTCAGAGTTGTTTGGAGTTTCAAGAGGCAGGGCATAAATTGAATTTACTTAAATATCCTCCAGAAGTCTTATCTTTCAATTTCAAGACACATATAACTTCAAATTGGGATTTTAAACATGTCAGAAATTGGCTCAGAGACAGGAGAGGGACTGAAACATAACAGCAAAGTATGTCTGGCAAAGTAAGGGAGGACTGGGAATGGCTGGCACTGCTGACCAGGGCAGTGGCCATTGAGTCTAGGCAGATAAGCCTGTTTAAATCTTTCAGTGTTACCTATTTCCCATTCTGATAGATTTATTTACTTATCAACATTATTTTAGTAAATCGTGTAAATGAGTGCCAGCAGGAATATAAATTCAGCATTTATCCTGTAAAAAATGGTCAATTAAGATACTTAAGGAAGATGTAAAGAGCCCTCAGTTTTACAACCCAGATCTGTCAGAAGTGTGTCTTTACTAGAAGGTATATCTGGGCACCTGGCACTGAAACACACAGCATGAAAGAGTCACATTGGCAGGTCTCTTCCCTCTCTTCTTTACACTGTGGCTACGTCATTTTCAGGACCTTGGCTTCCTGCACTATTATAATACATCTCCAAACTGACTCATAGACTTGAGTTTACACTCATGTTGGAATGGAGTCAATCCTCCATGAACGTTTGCTTTATAATTATATTAGCAAATAAATAAAAGAAGTCATTAATTTTCTTGCTAATAAGATATCAAAAATTTCCCTGGGAATAGAAATTAAAGTAGATAAATCAGAATATTGAATGAAACATGGTAAGTAGCCAGTAAAAGAGAAAGCCTCCACCAACTAACAAGATGCCTCTGTGATTATGTTTCAACTGGCGCATTAGTAGTCTTACAAATATATAATAGTTTAGATGGATGTATTTAAAGTATCAGGACTATTTGATAAAACTTCCAATACCATAAATTTGCTTAATAATTCAGTTATGGAAAAATATTAAAATTTGAGCACATGTTAAAATAGATCAAATAAAGAAAAATAAAATTTTCAAAGAAGACAAAGATTTAAATAGTTCTCTCATAATTGCCCCTTTGTTTATTCTACTAGGTCTCTTTTGGGTATAAGCTCATCTTTTTAAGCATTTGGCATATTTCATGCAACAAGTATTCATTTACCTAACAGCTTCTTTGGACTAGACCCCGCCTACTGATAGACTTTTGTATTCCAGGTGGATTAGGATACGAAGCAGGCCAAAGCAGTCAAGTGTATGTCAGGAACCACGGGAAGTTGGTTTGGAGATTTAGGGCAGAGTCTAACACGTCGATGGATTTTCTCAGGCATTTTAGGACATTGAGGGACTTAATTTCATAGTTGCTCTCCATTGTTTATGTGCTTGTTCTCCTCAGTTAACTGGGCCAATATATGTTACAAACTGTTTATCAATCAATAAACAACGTGCCTACTTATTCCTGTGCTCTGGTAAGCATTAAATTAATACTGGTGGTCTTGCAACTATATTGGATAATCACTGGAGAATTTACACCTGGTGTCCCTTTACACTGTTATTTTCACATCTCAGTTACTCCTGAGAGAATAAAGCAAATAGCAAAGTAATTAGGGATAATTATGTCTGAGAATTATTGTGGAATTGAGCAAAAACATATCTGGGATTTAGAAGAAAGCTTATTATTTTAATACTGGGCAACAGCAACAAAAACTATGATAGCTTCACTCATTTAAAATATTAATCATATATTCTGGAATAAAGGAGTATATATGCTCATACACAAAGAACAAATCTATTTCATAGAAAATGAGATGGCAAATTGGGCTGTAATGGCACAGCTCCTTCTGACTGGACAGGGCATATCAACTTTCAAAATGCTGGTAAGCATGAGAGCTTAAAGAGATGGAGTACCTCAAAATGGGTCTGATAGGAGAGATGTTTATGTTCCAGACATGTGATGCCAGTTACTCTACATACTGCCTGTTCTTTTAATGCCACCATCAACGTACTTAGGCTCAAAAGTGAAATGGTTTAAGTTCACAGAGCAGCATTAAAAGCCCATTAAAGGAAGACTGGTCAAGAGGATGAATTCTCTGGACTGCGTGGAGACCTAACATTCCAATTGCGCAGGGTCAATGACCTAGCTAATGGACCACGTCTCAGGACAGCAGACCACCAATAGGAAGACAGGTTTACCTTAAACTAAGCTAAAAGGATACACTGAAGTACATTTGAAGATACAAATCGGTCTCTATGGATCATATTACACACACACGTATATATGAGTACACATTAAATTGAGTGGGTGGAGATCAGTGGGGGGAGGTTTGGACATGAAAGAATATCTAAATAGCTTCAAATTATAATGTATGAAAATCTCAAAAATTCAATAAAAATGGATACCTGGAGTAGTTATCTCTTTAAGGACATGCTGTATTTTCCTTCCCAGAATTCCCTTACCTTAGGACAATAGCTCACAGGACTTAGATAAAGAAGACATGATTCTCCCTACTTTCTTTATGACTCTCCTAGGTTTTCCATTTCTTCATTCTATCTATGATCTAAGTACGCTTTCCAAAACAGGGTTTCTACTTACTCTTTCTGGAAAGCACCCACCCCTCCATGTGACTGCCTGCCACCTAGTGGCTGACCTCCATATTGCTTAACTCTAAGGACCTTCTGTTTCCCGTCTTCCTTTTTTTCATCCTTTTCATAAGGGCAATTGTTGAGATATACAACTTGTCTACCATGGGATGTGTCCTTTTAACTCTAATAAAATTGTCCTCAAGTTTCTGTTTAAGTTCGTTCTCTAAATCCATTAATGTGACTAAGAACCCCAAGACAGGAACTTGATTTCCACTTTATCAAAATGTTATTCAAGTAGTGGATGACACACTAAAGGGAATGATGAATATGGTGAATTTAAGAGGCTTAATAGGTGGTTTTTAAAAAAAACTACACCTAAGAACTCTTCATAAGTTTTAGTATTTTGGTACCAATAATTTATTTGTACATTCATATTTCTTTTCAAAATAAATGTCATGAATCCTCTGATATCAACAAATTAAATCCTGATAATTTGTGTGGGGGTTTTAGCCCATTCAGTAGAGAAAGTTACAATATGTACAAGGCCATGGCACTTAAACAGGGTATTAGGCCCCTCATGATCCCCCAGGATGATATGATCCCCAGGATGGATA
>NW_008355824.1:1692372-1697010 GCF_000622305.1 Nannospalax galili
TATATATATATTCTTTCCTTCTGCTCTTTTCAAAGTATATTGTAAAGCTAATGTGGAAAAATAGCATGGTGTATAGTTTTTGTTTCTTTTTAACACATTTACACTTGTTTTTCTTTGAAGATATGTATGTACAAAGCATGATGATGTCCAGGTATATGGCAAGAAAAAGTTGACTTTGATTTCTGATATTTTATCTATTAGTGAAAGTTATTAATAATCAATTAAAGAATTCCTACCCTTTTTTCATCCCCATTCCTGGTCCTTTTGAAGTCCATAGTAAATGCAGAGCCAATCAGATGGCGCATGTGTTCCACGATGTAAATGATAAATATAGTTAATTGTGCAGTAGGGAATCCTTTAAGTTATAGTCTTCCTGCTTCAGCTTTCAAAAATCTGTGAAAGATACCATTACATAGTTTCCACATGACTTTACAATTATTATTATTTTTTGTTTCTGCTTCTTAGAGATTATTGAATCAATTACAACCCACTTAAAACAGCTTATTACAAATAATGTTACTCTTTAGACATTTTTAACACATTGAAAATTTGTCACTGAATGTTATAAAAATCAGAAGCTGAATAAGTAAGGGAAGGGTAGGGTTAAATAATTAAAATTGTCTGTGGACTTACAGTCTTGGTAATTAACAGTGCTGCTCTTTCATGTTTGAAATGTTTATGGTTCAACTTCCTGTGATCTCTTTTGAGGCTATTACTTGGCATTGCATTTGAGCTTGCCTGTTTTGTTACTCTTGTTTAATTCCTCATTGATTTTTTTATGCATATGCACCACTTTATGGAAAGCCAACATGTTGGGTTTATTCACAATTAAATGATTCAAGAATTTAATATAACCGTGTTGGAAAATAAACATTCAAATAATGCAGCAGAGAAATGACTATTTAGTTAGGACTTAATTTACTTGGGAAGTTAAAAAACATTTTGCATCAAAGTGATAATTTCTTCAATTTTTATACATAGTTTAAAGCAATTATGTCTACACCAGAGATTAGTAAATCATACTGATTACTCTTACTCTTCATCTTATTCTTCCTGCCTCTCATCCTTCTCATATTTTCCTTTTTCTATTTGTCCTTTATTGCTTCTCCTGTGAAAAAACATGATGACGTCCTAATGTGAAATGCTAAGGTGAACCAAAGTTGAGATTCAGTATCATCACCTACACAGATTTTATCTTTGTAAATTGTCTCATGAGTCCATGAAAATGGGAATGGCAAGAATTCCCACTTAATATTTCTTTAGGCTCTTGGCACAAATGGCGTAGTGAATAGGATGGTGGAGGAGGGTGTGTGTGAGAGTACGTGCTGGGAGTACATGACAGTGTATGTGTGTGTGAACCAGCTGGGATCATCTCTTAGAGACTTTATCTAGTGAGGGTCTTCTGCTGACATGATTGAGAGAGGTGGGTTTTGTATGTGAGGTATTCTCTCATTTGCTTAAATTTCAAGGATAATATCTTTTCTTCTTCACCCAGGGAAGGGGACAGAGGAAGCTTGGCAAGTCAAGAGGAAGGAAGGGAGGGAGGAAGGAAGGAAGGAAGGAAGGAAGGAAGGAAGGAAGGAAGGAAGGAAGGGAGGGAGGGAGGGAGGGAGGGAGAGAGAGAGAAGAAAGTGAAGAAAAAATGAAATGAAGGAAGGAGAAAGAAAAGAATGATCTATGTCAATCTCCAAGACAGTTTTTTCCTGTCTTGCATAAAAAATTTGCATGATAGATTGCATTACATTCATTCATTTTTGAGTACAGATTATGAATTAGCAACTAGGAAGTTTGAAGGCATTATATAAAGTATAACATATGGCAGGAACAAGCAAACATTTTCCTCTAAAGTGTTGATGGTAAGTACTTTTGGTTTTGTGGAACCATATAAGATATTCCTTGGAAATTTTATATCAGGTTCCCCTTTACACTTCCCTGTCACATCTCAATTATACTAGATAGAAGACAGTAAAACAGAAAAGTATGGATAGGTAATCAATCATCAAAATTATTATGGAATTGAAAAGAAGTAGATTCTATTATTCTTTGTGGACTGTGTCACCTCTGTTTGAACTTTGCACTTGTCATGCAAAAACACCTACAAATAATAATAAAGAGTTCTGTAAGCACTGTAAAATTGAAGCATTGCTGTATTACTTACCTTAAAGTTATTACTTCAATTGTGGATTTAGGTTTGGGAAATAATATGTTAGATATTAATTATATGATTTTTTTTTTTGGTTTCATGACAGGGAATTCCTCATTTTGTGACTAAATTTGTTATATGGAGCTGAGGTACCTTCTGAATATAAAGAACAATGCAAGTTAAGAGACAAGAGTAAACGTAGTTACTCCATTATAGAGCTTTATCAAGTTGGATTTGATGCATATATCACAGACCAAAAAAATATGTGACCCACTTTGTATTCCCTTAAATCCAAATGCAAATGTTACAGATATTTAATTATCTCAGCACGTTTTGGCACCACTAAGTAAATCTCGCTCTGCGATATGCTCACTAGTCTATGGACCAGAGTTCTGAAAACTCACTAATCAGAGTCATATTCCTTTTTGGGATGGACAAAATAGAGATTGGTAAAAGAGCCTTAGTGGTAGAGAAATAGTAACAGAAACTGTTTTCTCTTTCAAGAACTGCTGGTGTTTGGGGAAAATGGATTCTCCTTCTCTCCCTGTAGCTTTTCATCTAGAGGTAGGGCCTGTGAAATTTCCCCCATGCACATTGGCATGTCAAATAGTGTAGTTATGCAGGTTCTGTTTAGGCAACTACATTGCTGCAGTTTCATAGGTGGAGCTTCCCTGTCATTTCCAGAAAATACTATCTAAAGGCAGGTGTCCTGGTCTTCTGGCTCTTAGAATCTTTCTGCCTCCTCTTTTGTGATGTTCCAGAACCTTAGGTGTAGGGATTGTATTGTAGATGTATCAGTCAGGGCTGGGTACCCCATGGTCACTTAGTTTCTGCATGTTGACACTGTGGATTGCTGTAATAGTTTCCATCTGGTGCAAGGAGAAGTTTCAGGGATGAGGGGTGGGAGCTATACTTACCTGTGGGAATAAGGACAAGCAGAGTACAGATAGAAATTATATTGATTTAAGAGGGGTCTATGACCTCTCCATTCACAGTTATTTAGCTAGGTTTACAGATATGGATTCCCTCCTACTGAGTGAAAAAAGAAAAGTAGGAAACTTAGATTCTGTATGTTAATACCCAAATATGTTCATTAGCAAAAATGGGATCTTATAAAATTAACATAACTGTGGGACTGGAGAGAGAGTTAAGAGCACTGACTGCTCTCTCAGGGGACTTGGGTTCAATTGCTAGCACCCACATGGCAGCCAACAACTATCCCTAACTTCAGTTCCAGGGAATCCTGACACTCTCTCTGACCTCCACAGGAATTGCATGATATGGGTACACTTACATACATGTAGGCAATACACTCATATACATAAAATAAAAATAGTAAAATAAATTTAAATTTTTATCATGATTGTATAAAGCATGATTGAGTCTAGGATATAGTAATAAAAGAGCATAGAAAAAATTACCTACTGTAAAGAACATTATAAATTTGAATGTCTTGTTTTACAGAAGACAAACAGAAACAGAAAAAAGTCATATTTTAAAAGGTGAGACTATGATGTTGTCTTTGCAGAAAAGCAATAATTTTTCTCAGACCTAATTGTAAGGTACAGTCCAAGATCTTCAAGTTAATAACAACTAAAAGAAAAGAAGAAGGACTGACTGCTGAACTAATTGGATGTTGCTTAAAACTTGGCTGTGCCAAGCCTGAGGTCTCTCAGACAGAGAGACCAAACACTGGCATAATAGGCTTACTATTCCCTCCGGGTTGCTATAAACAGAATCAATATGTACTAATGACTGCAGCAATAAATTTGGTCATACTTCATGGGGCAACATTCTGCACTTACCCAGCTGTTGGTTTGACATAGAGCAATAGAGTTTACCCTTTTTAAGTTGTAAATTACTACAAAAATGCTGAGCCTAACAGTAAAATGCATTTGGGGATGTTTTCAAGCTTAGGAAATATTGGTAATACTTCCACTAAGCATACTATTAAAATAAATAAATAGTATTTATTGCTTAGTTCCCAGCTGCAACTGGGTGAAAAGCAATGGGAAAGAAGAAATCAGACATACATATTTATCAAATGCACAAAGCTCATGTTTACTTAATTCACTTCTAAAGAGTTGCCTACACCAGAGAACAAAAAACAAAAAACAAAAAACAAAAAAAAAGAGGGAAGAGGTTTTGTTTGTTTGTTTATTTTTTTGTTTTTGGTGTATTTGTTTTATTTGATTTTTACGCTTCTGAGATTCATTTCAAGTGACGATCGTAAGGATGGTGGTAGTGATAGTAACAATTTTTGTGGTACTGAAAAACCAATAACCATAAAAGACTTCCCATGGCTTGACTTCTTGTGAATAATATATTTGTTACTATTCTGTAATGCCTTTTATTTTAAGTTTTATCAAAGTTTCTAGATAACACTTTGATCTCTAACATGAAGAGAATTAGTACAGGAGAATAAAATAATGGTCATGCATGGAAATAAACACAGATATGACTATATGCACTTTTGGCCTATTTATATACAATTG
>NW_008355824.1:1697023-1720618 GCF_000622305.1 Nannospalax galili
AAAATATATAAACTTAAATTGATATATTATAAATGTAGATAAATGTCTTAAAATTAAAAATTACCATAAAATAAGGTAATTTTCATACTACATCTCATTATAATAAAAATCATCTTTCTCGTATACATAATTTTCAGGAAATGTGATTATGTGTGGTAAATAGGTTTACTCATTTTTATACATTGGAAATTCTGAAGGAATGGCTACTTAACCACATAAATATGGCTATAGAATAGTGTGTGTGTGTGTTTAAATCTAAATCAATGTGTTATCTTTTCAGAGCTTTAAAAATAATTTACATCATTTATTTCCTTGAATGGACACATAATGTATGCAGTAAAAAAGTTTACAAACAAAATAGAAAATAATATAAACAAGTTCATTTAGGAATGAAATTGGACTATACCATCTAATCTTCTTCTTGAGTAATTTTCATTTCAGTTGCTATTTCTGCCACAATTGTAACTTTTAACACAATTTTTGACTTGCATTATATATTGGACATAAGTCTATGAAAACATGGTGAATGTTTGGAGAGTCCAAGAAAATTTACTTTTTAAATTTCCCCAATGTCTGGATCAGTTAAAAGCATAATACTTACTAAATTAAAATTATAAACACAGGCAAAATTGTCTCATCTTCGTCATCAGCAGAAAGTAAAAGTCTCCCCAATTTTCAGTTACAATGAAGGATAATGAAAAGTGCTGGGCTGTTTCCTAACAATAGACACTTTGCAATTTCTTTCAAACTTTTGTCAGATATATTTATTTTACATTATACAGTAACTTTAGCTTACTGTTTTGTTCTTCCTTATATTTTGTTGGTAACATAAAGAATATTGAAGATGTACAACACATTAGGCAATGGACTATGTATAAGAATTCTTTGGGGCTGGAAAGATGGCTCAGTGGTTAAGAACACTGATTGTTCTTGTAGAAGACTTGGGTTCAAATACCAGCACCCACGTAGCAGCTAACAACTGTCCATAACTACAGTTTCAGGGGATCTGACAGCCTCTTCTGTCTTCTGTGGGCATTGCACAACCTGGGTACACTTCCTTACATGGAGGCAATACATACATACACATAAAATAGAAATAATAAGTAAAATAAAGAATTCTTCAAGGGGGTAAACGAGCCATTTCTGCTTTGTGATAAGACTGTTTTAAAACTTGCCATGTCCATGGAATTCTGAGTAGGCTATATGTTTTTATTAGACCAAGCATCTGGTCATGCAGAGATTATTAGTTAACTGGGCAGAACAACTATTTTTTCTCTATCCAATTCACTGATTACCAAAAAGAATTAGTTCATCATTCTGGTGATTGTACATCCTAAGCAAGGATCTGCATTCAAGTGTTGATACTTTCTCATCATTGCAGAGTCATTTGAGGCTGAAACTGCAGGTGGACAGGTGTGTGCATTTGGCATTAAATGTTGACAGATTGTCTCCCTGTAATGGTAAAGTACAAGAAAGACAATGCTGCCAATTGAATTGGAAATGTAGACACTGAATCATTAATGGCTTAAAATGGAAAGTGTCTCATCTGTCTAATTTTAAAATGCTGTTTATGAATATCTGACTGACTTTCATTTCCACTTGAGAGCATTGTAGTAAACATTATATCAAATATAATAGCAACAATACTTAATTTTTTGTGTCTAAAAATCAGAAACATTTAAAATTTATGTCAATTACTTTAATCCAATACCTTGATATAGTCCCAATCTTCTCAGACCCCGCATGTATTAAAGAGAGCTGAAGTGCTTTCACATAGGCTGCAGGGATGTATGTAAGAGATGTTGTGCATGTTTTTAGGCATAGGGTTAAACAAACAATCTATTAATATACAAGAGTAAAGCTTTGTCTTTAATTATCCAAAGCAATTCAGGTATGTTTACCCACAGCTTATATTAAGGTAGTACTATCCCTTTCTGCTATGACTTGAGTAACTGATATCCTAGATATGCTTTCAAAAATTAGCTCTCCATGATGTCTACAGTAAGTCTCCCTTTTAGGTGCTATATGCATATTTTAATCACAATTTAAATGTAAAATGCTCCACAACACATTTACCCTGAGTCTACCCTAGAACACCTAACGGAATGCCAAGAAGAGAGTACTGGAGAGGCTAGATTTTCCCTTTCTATATGTATAATTTGTGAATCTCTTTTAACGTCTTCTGTGCAATATTCTTTTCTCTAAATTTAAGATAATAATATGCATTACACATACTTGAAAAAATTTAAGGAGAGTCTGTAGAAAAGAGACACCATATTTTAACTGCTATATGGTGCACAGACTTATTATTAATATCAGACATGGAATTATTATTTACATATAGAAGACAGTAACCACCTGATAAATTACAAGTGACTTTCAGTGGTCAGCAGAGTTCTGCAGATTGGAAATCTCTGCTGACTTAACTGGTTTCAATACCGAGGCTAAAATATGTAATGCCACTGCAACTTGATTATAGTGTTATATGGGTCCTACCTATTTGACACTCTGGTAAATGGCATTTCTACTTAAACTAGGGAAATTGTCAGAGAACAAAGCCAGTTCTATGCCTACAGCAACTCATGGCAATGAATTAATGGTATATCTCTAGTACTAGCATGCAGTCTATTTAAATCGGATAGATGGCTGCTTTTCCTGCAGCCCATCTGCAGCAGTCTATAAAGGAATGTAATTCAGCTGAAGAACATAAATCTCCCTGTGCTGAGATCCTTTGTTCAAGTCAGTTGGTTTTCTTGCTTGAGGCTGGCTGTTAGACAACTCAATTCATCACTCGTGTTTATTCATATCTTAATGCTCTCTACATGCTTGCATTAAAATCTCAAAGTGAAAATGAGTGCTTGATATCATACATTTTTGTAATAAGAGAAATACATTACTTGCCATACATTAATTACCTAGGTCATTTCTTCTATCATATGAAATTTATAGAGGATTCCTATAAAGTTTTGCAAGGATCAGAGTTGTCATGACAGTCTCACCTAATTAAGACCAAAGATATTTGTTTGGTCTGTATATTTTTTTAGAAGAACATGAAATTTCCTACAATCAAGAGAAAATGAAACTTTTGTTTTCAAATACATAGTAACCCAGTCAATCTTGTGACTCTTATTGTAGATACTAAAACGTATGCATAGACAACATAGCTACTGAATATTTAAAATCATCCTGTATCCTTTTTGCTTCTGACTTCTCATATCTTGTGTATCCACCTGTGAAATAGGCTAGCCAAGAAGGTTGCATAGCGTGTCATGATATGGCAGAACAGCTCAATTTCAAATCTTAGATAAGCTGCTCACAGATGTGAACCTGATTTGCTTACTCAATATCTGTTTCTTCATCAATAAACTAATGAGTGGTAGAAATTAAAGGAACTATTTAACAATATAACATTTAACAGGTATTCAGTTAAAGCAATAACTTTCTTTTTTGTGCAAACAGACTATTTTGAAAATAAATCAGGAATGACTTTAAGTGTCAAAGGGGAGGCAACTGTTTTAAAGGCAAGTGACATTAGTGGTTTATTAAGATAAAGATATAATTCTCTAAAGAAAATTTTGAGTTAAATACCTATTTTCCATAATACAGGGACTGTTACAGTTTAGATGTGAATTGTCCGCCAAAGGCCCATGTAATAAGACCTCAGTTCCAGGCTTGGCCTTCTTGGAAGCTACTGGAAACTTTGAGAAGTATGGCTAGTGAATAGTCCCTCAGGCCATACTTTTAATGGGGGTAAATTAAAACCACATTAAGATTTCATCTTACCCCAGTCAGACTGGCTAAAATCAAGAGAACAAATGAGGTTGTAGGGAAAGGGAAACACTCGTACCCTGCTGGTGGGACTGCAAACTCATGCAACCCTTATGGAAAGCAGTGTGGAGAAATTCAAAAAACCAAAATTGAACCTACCATTTGACCCAGTTACACCACTCCTTGGTATATACCCAAATAATTCATCCTATTCCAGAGACACTTATATATCCATGTTTGTTGTTGCTCTTTCCACAATCGCTAAAGATGGAAGAAACCTAAGTGTCCCTCAACTGATGAGTGGATAATAAAAATATGCTACATTTACATAATGGATTTCTACTTAGCAATAAAAATGAAATCATGAAATTTATAGATGAAGGGATGGAACTAGAAACTGTTATATTAAGACTCAGAAAAACAAATGATGTATGTTCTCCCTTATATGTGGATCCTAGCATCAAATCCTTATATGTGAGTATATATCCTGATGTAACTGCAGGAACCAGGATAATGAAAAGGAGTCAGGGAGGTAAAGGAAAAGAAGGAACCTGAGATAGGAGAACAGTAGGAGACGTGTAAAATGGAGATATTTAAATGGGAAGTAGAGGGAGGGTTATACAAGAAACTTTAAGGATAAAGGGAAAGAAGGAACTTTAAAACTTTTATGCTTGTCAGAAATAGTATGCATCTATGCTTTGCCTTTCTAAAAAAGAGAAGAAACAGTTTGCATGAATGAATATACCATTAAAATTCAGAGGGCAATAAATACAGTTAATATGTAGCCTTAACCCAGCTAGGAAATAACAGGGCAATATGATGGACAATCCTCAAACTGGCAGCTGGAGCCTGCTGAGAACTGTTGAGAGCTATAAGACTCTTGAAAATTGACACAGGAATCACCTAGTGATAGAATTTCAATATTCTCAGAATAGAGATGATAAGAACCACATCCCAGTTACAGTTCACTGGTAGCTATTTTTAACCCACACTGTCCCTTACCTCTCCTTATTGATAAGCAGCAGAGCACAGTATTGATTTCTATCAACCACACTGAGTGGTAATACTCATGGACCATTCTACACACTACTTTTTCAGCCCCTAGATTCTTCTGAATTGTATGTATTTGTCTCGCTTAGTAGAAGGAAAAGAATTGAAACTGTTATCAGAAATGCACTCTGGGGAAGAAGACTAGGTGATTTGAGCCTTAATGGAAGAAGCAAGGAAAATAGAAATGTCCTTTAATTGTCCTTTAATTATAAGATGAATTCTTATGATGGATCCCACATGGAATGTTTCCTCTTTACTTCTAAGTCACCTCATGACATACACTGTTGTCAGTGAACTTGCAGTACTAGGTATGCATATTAATGCCTTTGCATTATCAATTATTGCATTGACCAGACACTCTTTTTTTTTAAAAAATGCGTTCCTCTTATAACTATGAACTTATAAGAAATAATAGGACACTTCACTCTAATTTTAGTAAATAAAATAAATTAGTGACTAGGAATTGAGTGGTGTGACAAAAAAGAAGCTAAAGAAGGTGTGGTGGTACACTACTTTAAACTGAGCACTCGGGAGGTAAAAGCAGGAGGATCTCTGTGAGTTTGTGGCCAATCTGGCCTACATACTGAGTTCCAGGTTAGCTGGGGCTGCAGGAAGACCCTGTCTCAAAACAAAACAAAACAAAACAAAACAACAAAACTCCGAACAAACAAAAAGAAACTTTGAGTGATATGAAGATTTACAGGAAAGGTGAAGAAAACGAATCAATTGTGACATGTTTTTAGTTGTTTGCATGTTGCAAAGGTTATATTTACTTAAAAAATTAAACTGCAAGTGGAATTAAACTGAAAGTATAATTCTATTAATGTTAGAAAATTTGTGTCAAAATGTCTTCACATGTGAAATTGATGACCTGGTCAGCAAAGTGGTATGAATGGAATAATGTTCTGAAAAGAGAGCTAGAAAAAAGGAAAATCTACAAATTTTCTTGGACTTTTCTGAGGTCTAAAGTCACAGGGAACCTGTTAAAAAAAAAATCTGGAGACTGGGCTTTTAAGATAAAATCCCAGCATAGAACTGAGGAAATGTGCAGGAAGCCCCAATAAAGGCTGGGTGAAGGAGAGTTGGTCTTCTAAAGGGAGTGACATTAGATAGACTTACCAGACTACAGTGGATTAACCCATGCTGAGGGACATCTGGGGACACAAACCTGACTCGATAGGCCTTAATATAGATGACAGAGTGCATGAAATACGGTGGGGGAGCTATGGTAGGTACAGATGGTGGGGAGGTCTAAATATAATTAAGATTATATGAAATACATAAAAACTCAATATTTATTAAAAATTATAGAATATGATTTTTATGCATCATATTTAGTTTTCAGTACTTTTCTCAGATTTGTATATCTGCATTCTTGAGTGAAATGATCTAATTTTTTTCTCATGATGCCCCTATTTGGTTTGACAACAGTGGTGTATATTCATCTTTCACAGGGTGTTTCCAGGATCATAAAATAATAAAATTAAATAAAAATAAGTGAAGGGGGCTCACCTCTCTCTGGGACACTGGAAGGTATTAAGCATTGTCAAGAACTATTGAGCATTGTTAAAACCACTCAGTGTTAATGGTAAGTCTTTTAAACATTTTCTGATATTATTCTCCCTGTAAATAAAGCTTTGGGGAGAATGAAAATAAAAGATAAATATTAAATGTCAAATACATGTATATGTGAAGCAGAAGCTATTGGAATGCATCACAGTAGGATACCTGCATGAATAACTAGAGATGGAGCATCCACAAAAATAAGAGTATGGGGTGGAGACTACAGGTCTCCATGAGTTCATGAACATTCTGTCACCAAACTGCTCACAGAGAAGATCCAAGTAAATGTCCTTTAAATCTGGCAGGGAAAGAAGAGTAGCCAAGGTGATACTTTCCCCAAATGTCTCTTCAGAGAGAAAGGCTTCAAATCCTGAGTTACTAAAGGGAATCATCATCACATGGGAGCTGACTTGCTCCCTCAAGCAATAAGGACTTCTTTGGACCATGATGAAGAACAAGAAATGAGATGATGCTCAACCAGACCACAATTGACTAAGTTTGCTTAGATACACATACCTCTTATCCCTCTTTCCAACCCCAATTCTTCCTCTATAAAAACCTAAAACTCACATTAATTTCTACAAGTTGAGCTTGGGGTTACTGAATCTGTGTATGTGTTCTTATTACTACTGTGGCCTTGTACTTGAACCTCCTTTTTCTACTTTTCACCATTACTCCTCTCTTTAATTGGTATTTTGCATGGGCATCCAAGGCTAGTCTGTTAGGGTTCCCAGAGCCGGGCTTTTGCTTTAGAATACGGGCAACAGTGTCAGTAAGCATGAGTCTTTACAGCTTGTGAATGGCTTGCACTTTGTAAGTTAACACACAAGGAGAGAATGTGAGAAAGACTTTGCTAACTTCATGTATACCTTACTGTTTATGACCTGTGTAGAACTTTTTAAAATATGATAATTTTTTTATTTTTTGAGAATTTCATATACACATACATGTATACTGAGCATATTCAACTCCCTCATTTTCCATCCACATAATTAACACACAAAATAAGTCTCTAAAAATTTATTAATATGGAAATGTCATCTTGTATTCTATCTGAGCAAGGAATAAAGTTAGCAATCAGAAATAATAAAACTGGGAAAAAGTATTCAAAGTCATGGAAGCTAAGCAACACATTGCTGAATAAAAAACTGGATTAAAGGAGAAATCAAGAAGAAAACTAAAAAGTTCCTAGATGAAAACAGAACATAGCAAACTTTTGGGATACAATGAAGGCAGTTCTGAGAGGAAAACATAGCTTTTAGTGTCTACACTAGAAAATTAGAAATATCTCATACAAATAATTTAATGATGCACCAGAAAGCCTCGGACAACCAACATCTTAAAAGAGTAGAAATGAAAAGATAAATAAAATCAAGGGTAAAATTAATGAAATGGAAACGAGACAGTAAAAAGAATCAATGAAACAGAGTCGATTCTTTGAAAAGATTTAAAAGATTGGCAAGCTGTGATGGTTGGAATAAGAATGTCCCCCATAGGCTCCAAGTATTTGAACATTTTGTTCCCAGTTGGTGGCACTGTTTTGGGAGGTCTTAGAAGGTGTGGTTCTGCTGGGGGAAGCATGTCACTGAGGGCAGGCTTAGAGAGTTCTCAAGCCTTGTCAGATCTTGAGTTGCTCTCTCACTTCCTGTGCCTGCTTGAAGATATGAGAGCTTAGCTTCTGCTCCTTCTCCAGCCACTTCTGCCACTATCCCTCCCTGCCATGATGGACTCTTACCCCTTGGAACTGTGAGCTCAGGTAAACTCTTCCTTCTACAAGTTGCTTTGGTGAGTGTTTCTATCACAGCAACAGAAAAGTGACTAATACATAAGCCTTTAGCCAAAATAACCAAAATAAAGAGAGGACCCAAATTAACAAACTCAGAGAAGAAAAGGGAAACATTACAACAGACATGGAGGAATTCAGTAATGACTAAAGACACACTAAAAATTTGTAGCCCACTGAACTAGGAAATCTAAAATAAATGGATAAATTTCTAGATATATGTGGCTTAACAGATATAGTAATTCAAAATCTTCCAACTCAAAAGTGCCCAGGAGCAGATGGATACAGAATGAGAGCAATTCTACCAAACCTTTTAAGGACTAATATGAATACTTTTCAAATTAGTCCATAAAATAGAAAATGAAAGAACACTTTCAAATTATTCTAAGAAGTCAACATTACTCTAATACCAAAACGAGACAAGGCCAAACAAAAAAGCAATTATAAGTCAACTTCTCTAATAAGCAGATGTAACAATACAATAATTTTTTAATGTGGAAAGAATAACAGAAATACATTGCTTATCACAACAGTTTAACAAGGATAGTTTTAAACAGGCTGTGTCTTTAAATTAAATTTTTGCAATTTTCATAAATATAGTTTGAGGGGATTTAGATATCATCCCTTCTCCACACCTCCTTTCCACTGACCCCCCTGCCTAATTTAATGTATCTTATATATATGTACATATTACATATATAATATAGTGTATTATACATATACATAGGCATATATATATATATATATATATATATATATATATATAGTCTGATTTCCATCCTTAAATATTCTTCAGTTTGGGTCCATCTATTGGGCCCACCAAGTTTCCCATCCCTATAAGACATTATTTTCCCCCTTCCAGCAGCCATCAAGTGCCAAATGTTCCTTAGGTTGGATTGGGTATCTCTTATCCACTTCCCCATGTCTATGCTGGGATTTTGTCTGGTTTGAGCTTTTATAGGACTTGTGCATGCTCTCACCACTGCTATGAGTTCATTTGAGTAACTCAAAAGTTGTCTGGTAGACTCTTTCCTTGTGGTCATCCACCCACTCTGGCTTTTATAAACTTTCAGCCTCCTCCTCCACAAAGATCCTTAAGTTTTGGGAGGCAGAGGTTTTAAATGGGTGTCCTATTCAGGGATAAGCACTCTGCATCCTCTTATTCACTGCACATTGGCCAGTTGTGGATTTCTGTGGATTTCTGTGTTAATTACCATTTGCTACATAAGGAAACTTCTCTTGTAAGAGTTGAGAGATTTATTCATCCTATGTGTAGAGGTTGCGTTGATAACGTGTCTCATAGGGTGAAGGTGAAAGCTGAAGGTCATATAACAGAAAACACAGTGCCAGGCAGAAGAAAACCTCCCTTTCAGTTGTTGGTCAGGGTAGTCCAAGAGACTCCCCAAATAACACAGGATGTTGCCATAGCCCTTGATTGCCTTTCAGAAGATGAAGGTAAGACCCTATTGCTGAAGACAGGATACACTTCAGACATAGGACTTGGAGCAATAGATTTGGAACTGACCTGGAAGCCTCTTCCCTAAACACTAGTTTTCATGATATTAGAGGATGCTATATAAGCTGCTAAGGGGGTAAAAACAAAAACAAAACAAAACAAAACAACCCAATCAATCGTTCTGCCTATCTGTAAAGTCTAATTAAAAAATGATTGATTCAGCAAAATATTGCTATTGGTGTAAGTAGTGGCAGTTTTATCTTGGGGTAATCAACAGGAAATTTTGTGTGATACTGTTAAAATATACAAGTACATAGGGCTGGAGAGGTCATAGATCTTAGAGAAAAACCTACTCTGCCACATCCCTAGACTAATGTAATTTCTTACTTTATTCTAAATATGCACTCTCATATTTATAGACAGGTGTACATTTCGCCTCACATCAAAAAACCTTATTTTTGCAACAGATAGGGACTATTACAGAGCTCCAGAACTGGTCAACGCAGTGAATTTTAAAATGTTTTAAATTTGTTTTTATTTATATGTAGGCCTGCTTTACCTACATGTACATAGGTGCAATATATGCATGCAGTGCCTGTGGAGTCTAGAAGAGGGTGTTAGAGCTCTTGTAGTCAGAGTCAAGGATGAGCATTTACTGCCATATTGGTGCTTGGAACTAAACCCATGTCCTGTGCAAGAGCAGCCAGTGCTCTTAATCATTGAGCCATATCTTCAGTCTTTACTTTCTACATTAGGAGGTATTTGATTTTGTGGTTTGCTTTCATATTGCTATATCATCTAATTGTTATTAATCATAAGTTTACCTTATTTTCTCATAAGTGAATAGTTTTACTCTCTCCAAATATTAAGTAGTAATATCACTGCAGCCCTGTTCATAGAAGTGATTGTCTTTATGAATACTACAAATGAAAATATAGTTCAAGAATATTTTAGGCCATGTGTTTGTGTATTTGTTGGAATTTTATTATGTGCATATTCATATACACAGATATACACAGACACACACACATACATACATTCATTTTTTTCAAACTGTGGTAGCTACATTCAATGATATTGCTGTGAACATTAATTTAACAAATACTAAACCATTGTGTGTGTACACACATTTCCCACTTAGGCTATTATCTTAATTCCTTAAACCAGTTAATCCTGGCAGGTTACATTACCTTTATTTTACTAAAGGGAAAACAAGGTTCAGAAGTAACATGTGCCTTGTTTGGGATTGTCTCATTAACAGGTGTACACCCATATATTCCCTACTCTCCCTCAAGTTGGGGCTCATTCTGTTTCCATCCTCTGGTTATCTCTGAGGTTTGAGACAAAACAGAGAATGACATGATGACACAGAAGAGCAATTTTTTTAACTGCAGTTGACTTTATGCTCATTAGGTGAGCCATCGCTGAGCATGTTAAGAAATAACATGGAAGCACTGTGAACACTGATTTTAGGTTTACAAATAAAGTTTAATGAATTTGTGAATTCACAAAAAGCAAACTACTCATGAGGACCAATTTTATATATGTGAATTTGAGTTATTTAAAGCAGCACTGCAAAGTGAACATTTTCATGCAGAGATAGCTTCAGTTGGTCAAATTCTACATGGCTTTCCTTAATAAAAGTTCACAACTGTTTCATGAAGCATGAGGAATCTATCTATATCACCCATGCTCCACAGACATGATTTTAGCTCTATTCTTAATTATACTTTTAAAAAGACATTCATCTGTTAAATCTAGCATGGAGAATAATATACAAAGCACATTCAGTGAGTGAGAATTTTAGTTACTTCTTTGCCCTCCTATTAATTTATAATATAGTGTTTGATAATCCTTATTAAAGTCTTCCATTATTTATATAAATTACCAGAATAAAAATAATTGCAAAGTACTTAGAAGCATATTAAGTGGAAGTACTAGCTTCTTACTATAATTTTATTTCAGTGTATGCAATATAGATCTATTTTAAATATTATTAAAACCAGGAAAATAATGTTTTTAAGCTTTTTGAATTTCTTGCCACATAACATTTCTCTGGCATTTCAAAAAGAAATAGGCATATTATCACATTTATGTTATAAAAATATGAAAATATATGCAATATACACATATTTTCATATTTCCAATATTCCACCATCATTCCCAAATAAGACTTTAAAAGTAAATGTGCTTTACATTTTTATTAAAATTTGCTATGCATTGGTTATATTTTACAAAGAAATAAAAGCAAAATATATCATGTGTTCAAAAGCACATTTCAAGCTATGCCTAAAAATTTAACTTGAAAGATTTTATTCTCCCAAAGCTCATGGATTTTTTTTTTAGTTCTAAAATGAGAGCAGACTGATTTTTTAGACATTCTCTTTTCTGTGTCTATGACTGGTATTTTTTTCCTCAGCTCTCTTCATTGAGTTTATTTAGCTTTATATTTATATATTTTGGGGGTGGTCTATTTGAGACAGGGTCTCCCTGTAGCCCCAGCTGTCCTGGAACTCACTATGTAGACCAGGCTGGTCTTGAACTCAAAGAGATCCACCTGCCTCTGCCTCCCAAGTGCTGGGATTAAAGGCGTGCACCACCACGCCCGGCAGCTTTCGATATTTTTTAAAGGTATTTTGTTTACTTTATTTAAAAAATATTTTATTTAGTATTATATTATCTATATGAACTTTTTACCTGTAAGTATGTATGTATACCACAAGTGTGCCTGCTGTCCACAGAGGCCAGAAGAAACCAGTAGCTTCCCTGGAATTGGAGTTACAGATGTGCGTGAGCCACCATGTGGGTGTTGGGAATTGAACCGTGGTCCTCTGAAAGAGCAGTAAGTGTTCTTAGCTCGTAACCCATCTCTCTGGCCTCAGTTTTATTTATTTAGCCCAGAGGTTAGCAGGGGTCAAGTTCCAGAGAAATGAATGACCTTCGGTAGCCTGTGGAACTAAGTAACTTATAGCAAGATTTCACAGGCTATGTAGGGAAGCCGGTTAGAGACTGAAGTCTGGAAGACCTGTGGAAGCATAAGTCTGTCAGCTAATTCCTCCGTGTGGCGCTTCTGCTGACAGAAATACTGAACAGCTTCCAGCACCCGAGCCCTGGTCTTTGTGAGTCTTAGCCCAATCCTCTGCTTCTAAATGAATCCATGTGGTCTCGCACAAACAGACCTCCCAGGGTTTCCTATGATACCAGACAAGAGTTATCCTTTGGAGAAAGATTCGAGAACGGCTATGTAAGCGAAATATCTACTCAGCTTCTGTTTTCTCCTGTAGAAACTGTCGGTTCAGGACTTCTCTGTGCACTGCACTGACGGCTTGGAGAGAGGTGCAGCATAATAAGAGAACCGTTCATCTAGGCTAGACAGCGGCTTTTCTCACTTCTATAATCCAAGGGCCTCAGCCTCAATCCCTGGTTCTGAGATATTCGCGATGGTATTATTGCCTATAGAAATTTATTAGTTGGATTTCTGTTGGGGGAATAAAACCAGAGAACTCCTGTTCTGCCATCCTGCTGAAATTATGCCCAAATACAGGTTTGAGTGTATTTCTGAATTTTCATAAACTATCAATTTGCAAAATTGTGCTTGTATACTGATTTACTACTTGACAGTCATGTTGTATTCAATTCTAAAACTTTAACTGTATATTCTTCCAGACATTTTACTGGACACTTGCATGATCTGCAAATAATGACCAGTTGTTTCATACTTGAATACAGATTTTGACATCAATGCTCTATTGAGCTTCCATGGTTGACAATTTTTGATACAAAATAACTCTGCTGTAAAAGTATTAAAATACTTTATTCTGAGTCAAATAAGAACGACTCTGGTTCAAGAACACATATTACCCTGAAAGACAAGTTGCAGCACAGAAATAGTTACATCAACTTTTATTGTCACAGAATGAAAGAGGGCATAAATCAGGTGGGTTATAAGAGACTAAGGAAATCTCTTTTGATGGGACATTCAGATGTGATGTTTCTGCATTCTTAGCATTAGAAGTTGTGGGATCTACAGCTCTATTAAACCTTTTAGTACATTCTAACAGTTTTACCCAAGTCCTGACAATATCTCAAGATACAGGTTGATAGCAAATAGCTATTAAATGACTAAAGACAGCCCAAGAGAACTATAGTTCTGAATCTGCAACATTACATCTCTCCAAAGTCATTCAGCAGAATCAATATACATGTGGGTTCTTCTAAGATATTCAGTTCACACTCTGGTCTTTCCAGAGCATGATACTTCAGTGCCTGCAAGACCTACAGTAGCTTCCATTGGGAACATTCCCAGACTTCTACTACCTATGAGTCCATTTGGCTGATTCTTATTTGATTTCTTTTACTCTAAGACTATAGTTATAAGTACAGTCAGTTTATAAACTCTTTGTGTTATTTAGTGGATTATTGAAACTGAACATGATATAGGAGCTCTAAATCTAAAGTCAGCAGTTTAAAATGAGCATGGGCATCAAATGGATTCCTCTGAGCTTGCTGCTTGTGTTTAAATGGAGACCATCTTTAGAGTGTTTCTCTGGTAACCTCAGGTTTGCTCAATGCCAAGAAAGTGATGAGCTAGTGCTACCTTCAGCTATATAATTTTCTGATAGACCTTTTATATTTAAATGACATAAACTTCAAAGTAGATATTATACCAAAATATCTAAATGTATATAATTCTACTTTCTCAAACTGTATGTTATTGCATTTCAAGACATCTGTTTAAGAATGCCTAGTTTACAATTCTTTTACATTACATTCACAATAGTGCTTGTACAAGCTTACCAAAGATAGAATACGGATTGCCAGTCTTTACATGGCACTTTCAGTTCCTCCATTTGGAATTCAGAAGGGGGGGGATCCTGAAGAAATCATATGTTAAACATACTTTAACACCTACTGTGTTAAAAATATACCATCAGATGTACCTTGAGAATAGTATATGTAACATTAAAAAAAGTTACTGGCGAAAAAAAGAAACAATGCATTTATAAAACCTAAAATAACTTGGTTTTGTTTTATACAGTATTTATTTAGATATATTACATTATTGCTCATCATTTTCTCTGCTTGGAGCTTTAGAATTTGCTCACAATGCTGAAGTTAATCAATAAAAATTTCAATTTACTAAATAGAAGTGAAAATGAATTAGAGATATAGTGAATTCATATGAAATATTAAAAATAAAGAAAATTTGGAAGAAATTACAAAAGTATATGATTGGAAAAAAATACCACAATACCATTTCAAGTACAGAATGAAATCCTATTATAAAAATGGTGATTTTCATTATAATTAAATTCTGCTTAATCTAAATAAAAGACTACAAGGAATCATAATAAAAAGTTAGAAAACAACAGCAAACAAAAGAAATCTGATGAAGACATATAACTGATAAATGAGATTGCAGAGCAATACACAACAAACATCATAGAGCAGAAATGTTTCTAGTTAATGACAAAACATCTAATTAAATATCAAATTTTAATATTTTATAATTTACCCACCTAATAATATAGTTTCAAAGTATTTAGGGCAAATGCAAAATACTTAATGCAAATACTTTAACAGGTTTTAAGGAATTAGATTTGACCAATGCTGGGAGAATACTAAGTTCTGAAGCAGTAATTTTGGAACACATATTATTTTCAAGGACACATAGACTATTTATTAAGGTGGAAAGCATATTGGAAGACATAAATCTCAAGTAAATTTTGAAGGATTAATTATAAAAATTAGCCTTCTACCATAATATGTGTAAATTAGGGATCTATAGCAAACAGGTATTTGGAAAAAGTATGTCAGGAAATAGATTACTTATAGGATAAAAATAATTGATTATTCAAATTAAAATTAAAAACATAAAACAACAACAAGATAGCACAGGGTACCAAATTCTCTGTGACTCATCAGAATTCAATTTCCCATCAGACCACATCTGGGAGGGTAAACAATAAGGTCTTAGGGGTGTGGTGTGTGGCTCAGCTATGATGTTGGTTGGCTAGGAACATTAAATGCTTCTACTGTTCCTTGTATTTTCAACATAAGATGAACATAAAATAACATGACACCATTGCTTATTGAAGAACATATGTAATAGGAAAAATTAATGTGAAAATAAGTGATGTAGGGAAAATTTTAAGACAAAGAAAAATAAAAGCTGGATGTGGTGGAGTACAACTTTAACCCCAGCATTAGGGACGCAGAGGCAGACAGATCTTTGTGAGTCCAAGGCCAGCCTGGTCTACATAGAGACATAGCGAGTTCCAGGACATCTGGGGCAGCAGAGATATCCCATCTCAGAGAGAGAGAGAGAGAGAGAGAGAGAGAGAGAGAGAGAGAATCATAGGTATAAGCTTAAAAGTTGGGGGGGTGCTGGAGAGATAGCCCAACAATTAAGAGCACTGGCTGCTTTTGCAGAGCACTGTGTTTCAATTCTTATATTTACAGACAAATATCCCAGTCACCACTCATAAAAGAAGTTTCTTTGACACCAGAGACTATTACAGAGTGTCACAACTGGTCACACACAGACATTGTCTGAATTTCTCAAGCCTAAGTGGCACATATACCATGCAACCCCTACACCTAAGGCTCACAGAAACATAGAACAAGGACACTAAGAAGGACACTAAGAAATATCTCAATTCTCATTAATGAAGTTTCACTCATGTGACAGAGGTCCAGGAACAGAGGTGATAAATGGTCAAAGCATAGAGATTAAGAATCTGCAGAATGCTGGTTCTTGGACAGGATTCCTATATTGAACCTCATCCACCCAGGGCTCGGGGACCATTGTGGATGAGGGGATGGAAAGTTTGTAAGAGCCAAGGAGAAGGTATATGACCATATGGAAATAGAGTCTTACAAGCTCCTGGGACCCTGGTCATATGAATCTACAGCAATGGTGTCAGCATGCACAAGACCCATGCAAACTCTAGCACACAATAACCTAGCATAGAACTGGGGAAATGTACAGCTGACCCCAATCTTATCTGAAGAAATATTGGCAACTGATTACCACTGGGAGAGCAAGAGCTGATCTTTCTAAAGCAAGGGACTCTAGATAGGCTGACTAGACCTACGTAGATGAACTTATACTGAGGAACATCTGGGGACACTAAC
The DNA here is from genome assembly GCF_000622305.1 of Nannospalax galili. Lineage (NCBI taxonomy): Eukaryota > Metazoa > Chordata > Mammalia > Rodentia > Spalacidae > Nannospalax > Nannospalax galili. Next base: position 1,713,781 of record NW_008355824.1, read on the forward strand.
TGGACAAATAGGCCTTAACGTAAATGATAGACTGTATGAATTCCAGTGGGGGGCAAAGGGAGGATGCCAGTGGGGAGGGAGGTATAAAGATTATTAAGAATGAATCAGATGTTTGGTATGACATACACCAAAATTCAATGAAAAATTAACAGAAATAGAAAAATAAATACCAACATATTTATAAGCAGAAAAGTTACAGATGGCTGAGTGTAGGGGAGATGACTCAACGGTTAAAACCACTGACTACTCTTACAGAGGACCCTGTTCTCTTCTCAGCACCCACATGGCAGCTAACAACCATCTTTAACCCTAGTTCCCAAGAATTTGACACCCTCTTCTGATCTCCACAGGCACTGCACAACATCAGTGAACTTACATACAAGCAGACAGTACACTCATATAATTTTTTTTTAATTTTTAATATTTTTAAAAAGTGGGCAAGAAAGAATACTGAGACATCTAAATAATTTCTTATACAGATTAGAAAAATAAATATACTCACTAGCTCATACTATATTGCCAGTTTAATAGTAGAAACTGGTAAGAAAATTACCGATAAATAAAATGCATGCAAATTCCAGAGATAGACCTAGATTAAAGATTCAAAATTGTCATAGAATAAAATTTAGCAATGTAAAAAACAAGTCATGTTTTCTCAACATAAATAAAATTCTAGAAATACCTTTTAGAAATAATGACATTTAATAGCTTTGACAATCTAGTTGTCCTCTGCCCCAACAATGCCACAGAATCATACAATGTCACTTCCAAGCACACACTTAACTATTTTCCTAGATTGCCATGTGAACACATAAAAGATATCACAATGACACTGTGAATGAAAAAAGGATTCAAATTTGCAATCCAAACTATCAATTCTAAGACACTATTAGCAAATGTACTTGTGCTATATTCTTATAGTGAAATAATATCTACCTGATAAAAGAATAATTTCATTCATTTTATCAGTAAAATCTCTCTAAGACATAGAATCTAGTTAAAAACAGTTACGGAAAGGCAGATATAAAACTTGATTATATTAAATTTAAAAACATGCAGAACCAAACAGCATAATTTTAGAAATACAAACATACCTAGAAGAAAAGCAAACATTTAATAAATACAAAATGCAATCAAATAGTCACAGCTGACAGAGAAGGTTACACAGAGAATTTAGGTAGGTTGCCTGATTTTCATGAACTATGTGCTTTATGCCAAAAGTATGCTCTATCAGTATTTGTCCATGCTTACTATTCAGTAAGAATAAATTTTTTAAAAGGATATTAGCAATCTCTAGGCTAATCTATTCATGCCTTATTAACAGCCATAACAATCTGCTGCTTATGCAGGACATATACAAAGATTTATCTTCTCGGTAATGCATTAAATGAGGACTGTGACATGAGAGACGTAGACTAATGCATCACCATCTCCCCTCTCATTTAGAATTGGGACTCCATCAGAAGATAAATTAGCTCTGTGGTCTCTCTTTAGCCTCATGCTAGGTAAAATGAGTTTCTTTCACCAATACATTGTCAGTCCCTATTGCAAGGTTAGATTCATGATTATGCGATTTCCCCTCCCTGCTTCAGTGACAGCAGAGAGAGAGGCCACAGGATCATTAGGACTTAGACCATCCTAATGGAGAGAAATTTACTGCTTTTACATCTTAGTAACTTGGAATTACAGTCTTTTAGTCACCTTCTTCATGCCAACATAATTATACAGATGAAAACAAAACCTATAAAAGATCACTTTCCCATCTATTGTCTTTACCTTTGAAAAATGAAATAAAATGAGTTTGCTTTTAGGACTGTAGGAAATGTATAGTACACTAGGCATCTGAAGAGAAAAGCCCTGGAACACCAATAAAAACATTTTTGGTATACTACCTTTAGATTTTGTCATATTATAAATGAAGATTTATTGTGCTTCTTTTTCTACTGAGGCTTTTCTGATGCTCTGAATCACTGCTTAAATAGGTGATTTTAAATCAGTCTAATGTTCCCTCTATGAATGATTTACAATAGTTAATTGATAACCTACTGATGGTTACAGCAATCAATTCCAGTGTATTTGGATAGCTTATTGATTACTTTCATTGAATGACAGAGAAAATTTGGGCTTAGGAGCCTTGGGGCATCCCTGAGTCTCTCTTTCGTCTCTTCTGCTCAAGAATAGAAATTCTTGATCTTTTATCTCAGTTTATTTCTTTATTTTTCTTGACTAATTTCTTGAGCAGACCTATTCTGTCTGATTTTATTAGTGCAGAACTAGGGGACCATGGAGAAAGTATAGAACGACATGGGTGCCGTGGTGAGGTACAGAGAGGCTTTCCTGTGCAGCTTTTTTAGGTATATTTTAATAGAATTTTTGTGCATTTCATACAAAGTATCTTAACCATTTTTATACCCCTATCTGCATTCCCCCATTACACCCCCTCTGACCAGATTTCATGCATTCTGTCATATATGTTAAGGTCTATCTAGTAAAGTTTATGTACCTAGATGTCCCTTCATGCAAGGTCATCCACTGGGGTCTAGTCACCCTACCCAGATCTACTCCCTTAAAGAAGTTCAACTCTCAACCAGCAGTAATCTACTGCCTATAGTTCTTCTGCTCTGGTTGGGGCCTGCAGGGCAGCTTTCTTTAATCTGAGTAATGAGTAGATAGAAAACAAATACTTTTAAGAAAGCACTGATCTAACATGTATAAATCTATAAGGGCGTTATAAAAAAGCAGAGGAAATTGTGTATTTTTGAAATGCTTTGGGCAGTAGACTTGCTTCTGTTTTGGTCAGGGCATTATTCTAAAATGAGAGCATCAGGATCATGGTTTCTCGTCTTACACATTTTTTAAGGAGATGTTACTGTCCTTATATTTTCTGGCAAAGTTAGTTTCTTAAGAAGTTAGATCAAAATACTATTTCAACTTGCTCAATAAAAGAATGTCTATATCATTGATTTCATACATATGGATTGTTATGTGTAAAAGTGTTCATAACTGATAGATATAACAACATCCAGTTTTTCATTTTTTGCTTCTCAATTTGTGATATTGTATATTTTCAGTAGTTTTCTCTATTTCAATGGTAATTTGAGAGTGATCTGACTTGATCATTGGTGGTTCATTAATGTACAGTTAATTTAACGGTATGTTTCAGCAGTTATTGAGGATATGCAAACAGTGTTCTGTATCCATGGCTCTGCATCTATGTCTTCAAACCACTGTGAAGTGAAAATGTTCAGATTGACATTAACCATCACAGATGACATAAAATTGTATGTATTGAATCCAACTTGTCTCTTTCCTCTTTGAATTTACTTACTACTATTTCCACTAAATGTCACTGCATATTTTGAGAGTTCACCAAGCACACACAGGTTTTAATGTCTATATTTATTGCTTTTGTTTAGTTTTCTTGGAAAGTTATTTAAAGATAAGGTACGAAAAAGAATTTAGCTTTCTCGAAGCATTCCAGTGCAAGATGTTTGTGAAAGAATTTCACTTTCTCTAAGTGTTCTAGTACAATGTTTGTGATTTTTTTAAATGATATTAGTGATAATTATTTCTTACATACCATTCTTACTATATGGTAATTCTATGATGTTAATAATAATATATATATATGACAATTATGGCTAATTCTAAACTAAACCTTTTAATATGGAAGAAAGCACTACATTAATCATACTTTAAAAAATTATTTTCCACTCTTTTCCTTCATACAACTTACTAAAGTTATAAGAATTCCCCATTGGACATTATGTTAGAATTAGATTAAATCTCTAAGTTAATTTGGAACGTGTTTTCTTCACATTTATCAAGTATTTAAAATATGTCAATCAAGTTTGGTATTTACTTCCTTCACTCATGTGCTCAGTGTTCTTGCTTGCTAGCTGGTGTGGTGATGGGCACAGTGGATTTAAGGGTGAGCCAAAACTGTCTGCATCACAAACCCCTGGTGATCAATGTCTAATATTCATAGGATGATAGAAACAGGGCAGAATAAATATTCACTTCTGATAGTATCAGAAAAATAAACCATTCTATAGTGTGAAGACATAATCTAGCTGGCAGCAAACTTCAAATATACATGCTTCAAGATTCAGCAAGGAAAAGTCATAAAAAACTTTGGAATAACTCATAGGTAATGGTTACACTTTGAAAATATAAATTTTAATTTTGAGAGGTCTTACTGAAATAATATCCTGAAATCCAAGACAGGAAGCTGTTTATTCATGATGAAATGTCTTGTACATGGTAGATATTTTGTGCATTTACCTGTTTGAATTTATTTTAAATGAAGAAGAAAAAGCAGGTTACCTTCTCAGACATAGAAAATCAGTTCTTGCTACAGTGTTTTGAGTTCTCTTCCATATCATTGCTTTAGTCAACACAAACTATGTGTTGTTGTTGCGGAAAGAAACTAAATCAATAAAAGAAAAGAAAGGCTGATCACCCATAGAATAGATTCCACTTTATCTTTGGGAGAAGAGATATTATCACATGTGTTAGGATAATTTTAGTGCTTTTCCATAGAACATATTGCTAAAATCACAGCCCCCAATTGTTATGCTTCTTATTACAATGTATACGTTTCTGTGTAATCTTGAAATCTTCCATTATTTCTGTATGCTTACTTGAAAAATAATTTCAATAAAGTTTTCATATCTTTCAGGTTGCTCAGTTGGTTTACATAGATTGTTTTGGTGTGACAAAGATGAAACTTCAAAATAACTGCTTGCATTTCTGAGTCTGTTGAACTCGTTTTTATTGACAATGCCGTTATATACAGTTATTGGTGGTGTTCATTATCTGTTTTCAGTTTTATCCAAAAAACTTTAAATGATTGTTGTCACCTAAATAAATCATTTAAAAAATATATTATCCCTTCTGAATAACATGGTTGTCATAAATTGCTGATAATTTGAGAACAAGAGGACTTTTATGGTCAAAGTTCTGAGTAGACATTCAATTGAGTTCTACCTCTTAAGTATCACGGCACTAATCTATGGCTAATGGAAAATTCTATCTGTACTAACACCTGTATTTATCTTTAACTTCCCCCATGCCTTTCCTATAAATATAAACATGAAATTTGAGAAGAAAAAGTTTATTTTAACAGATAGTAAATAGACTTAATCATATGAGAATTTAGAGATCTATTTGTGCTTTGCACAAACATGATGTGAATAAGGTCTGTGAAACAGTGCGAAAAGCTGTTAACATTGTTTGAACAGATAAAGAAAATATTACAGAGGTAAGTGGCCTAAAATATGATTTTTGATTTTTGCTCAAGGCAATGAAAGAAAGCACTTATTGAATAAGTGTTAGAAAGATGTGACGTTAGCAAAGAGTTAACAGGAGTTCACACCAGAAGAATGCTCTAGGATATATAATGATAAGAATTGTTTAAATACTTTTATTCAGATTTTATTTTATTTTTACTTATGTGTGTGTCTGTGTGTATGTGTGTGTGTACCAGTGTGTAAGTATGTGCATGTGTATGTAGGTACCTGCAGAAGCCAGAAGAGAATATTGGATTCCCTGGACCCTGAATTGTAGGTGATCGTTCACTGCCATACAAACTCAAGTCTTCTGCAATATAAGCACATGCTCTTAACTGCTAAACCATCTCTCCAACTTTTTAAATAATTTAAAATAAAATTCATTTTATATTTTATTTCTTTAAATAATGTATAAATGTAACAGTATTGAACTGTGATTCATTCATTCATTAGTAATACATTCCTAACGTCTTCTGTCTTCTATAAAATGAAAATTGTTAAGTAGAATATATTTTAGACACTATGTCAAAAATGGTAGAATTTGGGCTGGAAAGAACACTGGTTGTTCTTGCAGAAGACCTGGGTTCGAATCCCAGCACCCCAGGGCAGCTAACAACTGTCTGTAACTCCATTTCCAGGGGATCCAACAGACTCTTCTGTCCTCTGCAGGCATTGCATGGCATGGGTGCACTTACCTACATGCAGGCAATACACACATACACATAAAATAAAATAAAAATAATAAATAAAATATTTTTTAAAATGGTAGAATTTATAGTGGAAAGTTGAGTTAAATACTGGAATACACCAAACACAAGTATGAGAATTATTGTTATTATAAATGAAACAACTCTTAATTGGTAAGCTGAAATTTTGTGTAATGAAAAACCTAGGCAAGGATGTGTATGTAGTTCGGTGGTAGAACAGTCACCTAGCATGTGCTAGCACCATAAACCAAAAATAAACAAAAATAAAAGTCAAACAAACAATAACAATAAAAACAAATCCCCTGAGAGATGCAAGCAAGAGATATTCGTGAGTAGAGGAAACAACATACAATACCCCCAAGGCAGGAACAGGCCAGAGTGATAGGACATGAAGAAGGGTGATGTAGGTACTCAATTTTGCCAAATAATCATTTATTATGCAACAGGACACTTTTGTATTCCAAACTAAATTGGAATATAAAACATTGTTTCTTCTTTACCAAAAATCCCCCTTTTGAAGTTTGCCCTTATTTTTTCTGAAAATATGTGTACTTTAGATATCCCCTTGACCAGACTCATAAAAACCACTGTCTTCTTTTACGGACTATAGCTATGTGAACATGTGGATTAATTTCATGATGGTAAATTTATTGGAGTTTGACAAAGATCATATTAAAACATCTCTTTATTTCTTACATATCTTCTTATTCTCATACATAGGAAAGAGACAAGTGAACTGGTGAGAAGGAGCAGTCCAGTCTATTTCTTTAGCTTTACTGAATTACATAATTTTTGTGAGAGTAAGACCTGCTTTCTAACACTGAACCAAATTATCATATT
>NW_008355824.1:1721105-1729402 GCF_000622305.1 Nannospalax galili
CTAAAATCTTTTAAGGATTAGATAAAAGCTCCCAAATATTTTCAACATTTTTGGCCTTTGGAACAGAGTGTGTTGCTAAGAGGCCCAAGAACATTGTGAGGTTTAGCCAAGAAACTGGCTACTTTTCTTTGGGCTCTTTTTACCCTAACTGCCTAGCCAATTCCTACCTCCTATTCTTATCACACAAGAAAGCTGTCTGTGGTGTGACCTAACAGCAGCCTCTGATTTATGGTCCTAACTCCTCTGTGCTGTTTGTCACGTATGTTATATTGAACTAAATCACATGATGTGAAAGGTCTTACCATACCTAAAAAGTTAGAAAAAGTCAGACTTCTATTTTGTTTGGGGGGATATGGTCTGGGTAGACCCTTAAAGAGATTTGCTCAGGAAGGTGCTCTAAAGTCTGCTCTCTGAAGAGGCTCCTCTGGGCTCCCCTGAGATCCCTCTCATGGCATCTGTCTCTCTTTGTCTCTCTGTCTCTGTCTCTCTCTCTGTCTCGATTTTCTTTTACTCCTTCCCTTTCTTCTATTTTAAATAAATATGGGTTAAGTAGGAAGAAAACTATAGCATTGAGTGTAATTTCTGCATAAAATCTGTTTTAATTATCTGTTCTTTCTTGAGCCATATATCCTGGGGTATTTTATTCCTTCTAAGAATGCCTTTGCCCTTACAGTTTTTGTTAGCAACTGGTTGGGGGGAATGCTACTGTGAAAATAATCACCAAAATGCAACATAAAATGCTTAAATTGTTTAGGTGACAGACATCGAAGAGTTGAAAGAATAAAAGAAGTATGAAGGCAGAGTTTGGAGTATCTTTTCACAGGAAAGAGACATGCGATTGGCTCCCAGGCCTGCTGGGATCACTATTGGCAAATATAGAGAAAAGTCCCCACCTTCAGATTTTAACACATGGGATCTGTCTCTCTCTCTCTCTTTTCAAAATTGTATGCATTTCAAATTTTGCTTAGCATTTTCTACCAATCCTTTGTGTTTTCTTACTGTTGTTTCAAGATTATGCACATAACTTTAAAAGCAATGGCTATTATATTCTCTGTGGAGGTTGAAATTCAGCATGGGCTTAAGACCAATGGAGTTTATCACACTGTTTCCTTTTCATAGAAACTCATTGCCCCATTAGCCCACAGATTAATATTATAAGTTCAATTTATGAGCATGTAACCATGTGCAATTGATAGTACTCCACTTGCATTAAGTAACGCTTCTTAATATTACTGATAAATTGCTCAAATAACTTTGCATACTATATGATCTCACTATGGAACCACCCACTTAGAAGGAACTCTTCAAATTCATGTGTGGTTGCATAGAAAGTAAATAATACAACATTTTAATTTATAATTGTAACTGCAATCTAAGGTTTTCTTTTCTAAGAATTCGTTACTCAGATCTACCATCTGATAGCATTTTTATCTTCTATTGTCATTTTCCTGCTTTAACAGATTATTTTTTAAGTAGAATCTTTTATTACTTCTTTTTAATTTTAAAGAATGTATTGCTTTGAGATTGTGGTGAACTTTAAAGTATTATACAAAATGAGATAAAAAGGATTAATTTTTTAAAATGTCTTATTTGTCACAGTTACTATTTTAAGAGGGTCACAGTAATTAAAAATAAATTAACTATTGTTTAAATCTGTTTATTACCAGATTCTTCATTGAACCATCTCTCCAGCCCCCAGATTCTTAAATCTCTTCTATTTCTTTATGATTAATCTTTTATGCACATAGAAGTACAGATGAAAGAGAAAATTTTGTGTGCCTCTTCAATTTTAAAAGATAAACAGAAAGAGTAAAGGCATAGCTCAATGATGTAGCAGGTGCTAAGCATGAGTGAGGACTATGTCAAACCTCTACCACCTGTTTTAGTTAGTTTTCTGTTGCTATCATAAAACACAATGACCAAGGGAACTTATGGGAAGATGAGTTTATTTGAGCTTATTTCCAGGTTCCAGAGGAATTAGAATCTGTCATGGCAGGGAGGCATGGTGAGGTGAAAGGAAAAGCAGGGAAGCAGAAAGCTAAATCCTCATGTCTTCAAGCATGCAGCGAAAATCTGGCAAGAACTCTCAAAGCTGGCCCCAAGTGGTGTGCTTTCTCCAGCAAGGCCACACCTCCTAAAGCCTCCCTCCCCAAACAGTGCCACCCACTGGGGACAAAATGTCCAAAATGCCCCTCGGGCCCTATGGGACATTCTCATTTAAACAACCATATACCTAAACAAACAAATATATTGGAAGAAACAATAAAATATTTTAGGAGAAATACAGATCCACTGGCATTAGAGACAAGGAACTATTGATAGTTTATATAAAGCATTCCCTCTAGGAAATATTATCTCTAAATTTATTATATATAAATTTAGACATAAATATATATTATCTAAAGTCATTATTGGTAATCATTGATGTCATTCTAAAAAGATTTTATCTAAGAAATATTTTTACATTCAAGTATTAGGAAAGATTAGGTGAAAATTTAAAGGATCATGGTAGTATATTTTATTCTCGTCACACAGTTTAAATTTATTAGATTTCCACCTGATAGTACATGTGAGGGGAATTATATCCATAATACACATTTTAAAATAAGGACAACATAAAACGAACAGAGTAATAAACTTTTGTCACAGAGCTGGGTTTTTTGTGTGTGAATATAGAATGGCAATCTGCTTGTCTACTAGCAAAGTATATACAGGCTGTGCACTTGAAAAAGAACTGATTTGATTTAAGGAAAAAAAAAATCTTAGTTTTTTTCCATTTAACAAAACAGAGAATGCAACTTACCCAAACCTCTCAATCCTTCCTTCTTAATTCAAATGTTTGTAAAAAATAAAGTTGTAAACTACTGAAAGGTGAAGTCTCAGTCTGAGGTTGCATCTTGGACTTCTGGAAACTTTGTGTTTCATAAGAATATCTCTATATTCAAATTCTACAATGTGTTGTTTCATGAAAGAGTTTCTAGATTGATATTAGCTAAATATTTCTGAAATGGACCTTCGCTGTATAGATTATGCCAAATATGTAGATTATGTCTGATTAGAAGAAGGAGTTCCAGTAATTTCACATCAACTCTTTGTATGCAGAGAGAATGTAAAACAAAAATTTAGTAGTTTTAATCTTTGTAGATTTAATTTTTAAAAAGCCACCAAACCCTTATGCATTTTAGAGGGATCCTTAGATTGCAAATAAGATAGCTGGAATGTAGGTAAAAGACAAGTTAAATTCTGCAAGACAAAGCAAGAAGAAGGTGAAAATGCCATTCTCCTGGGTGAGAGCTGCCTGTGTGTCTTTGCCTCGTCTGATAATACAACTTACATAACCTCCTTCATTTAATGATGGGTCCGAAACATTTGTACCATGATCAGAACTCTAATTCCTGCCAAGTACATCAGAAAAAGTATTTGATAGAGAAATCATTTGTTTTATCAAGAAGAATTCCAACTGACAATTTAAGACCATTTAATGAATGGTAAGCTTTTCCATAATTTTTATTTCTATTGAATTTTTGAGAATTTCACACAATATATTCTGATCATATTTAGATCTCCCCTACTCTTTCTGGACCCCTCTTACAGCCTTCCTGGTGGCTTCATGTACTCTTTCATATATGTTAAGGCCTATTGAGTCAAGTTTGTGTCCCCCAAGGTCCTTTGGTGTGTGTCCACCCACTTGAGCTTAGTTAACTTACTTAGTGTCACATTCTTGATGAAGACCAACTCTCCCTTTCCAAGTATTTGTCAGTCATCACTAGTTCCTCTGGTAAGGTTTGGACTTTTTACCCTTTACTATGCTGGAATTTTGTCTGGCTTGAGCATGCGTGGGTCTTGTGCAATCTGTTCCCATTGCTGTAAGTTCGTATGAATAACTTTCTATTGCTGAAAACAGAACAAACTTTGGACACAGGACACAGAGCAAATTTCCAAGGAAGAAAACCAAAAGGTGATGCCATCCAGCTGTAAAGTCTGTGAACCACAACAGGTCCAGCCCAGCAAACAATCTCTACTGTGCAGTAGTGATACTTTTATCTTCCAGGAAATAAGCAGTCTAATCCGACATAAGGCCTACTCAATGGGAGAGAACTCATGTGGTGTACTGTAATCATAACCAGAGACACATGACTAGAGAGGTCATAAATCCTAGATAAAAACCTACTTTTGTTTCATCCTTATACCAATATAATTTATTGCTCTATTCTAAATGTGCATCCTTATATTTACAGACAAGTGTGCCTTGTATCACTCATAAAAGAAGCCTTTTTAAGTTTTGCAACAGACAGAAGCTATTACAAAGATCCACAACTGATTGAATGCAGAATGTCTGTGTAGTGCTCAGCTCTAAGTGACACATCTACAATGCAATCTCTATTTTTAAGATTCAGGGAACATAATGGAATACGGGGAAGAAATACTATTAATGCATCTCTCAACTCTCATCAGTGAAGCTTCTTCCATGTAACTCATTACCCAGAAGCCACAACTGGCCAAAGTGTAGAGAATGAGGGACAGCAGAGTGTTTATCCCAGAATAGGACATCTACATCAAACCTCTGCCACCCAAGTCTCAGGGAACACTGCAGAAGAGGGGTAGAAAGATTGTGAAAGCTAGAAGTGGTGGATGACCACAAGGAAACAGTGTTGCAGACAGCTAGAATGTCTTAAGGTATTTAGCTATAAATCACTTAACAGCTTAGAATGACTTGACTTTAGTTTTCTTAATCCACCAGTCTGTTTTTACATCATAGACATAATAACTCTAATAGGTGTTCTGGCATTTCCTCCTTGTTTAATAGTTTGGATTCTATCATCTGTTCATGGTATATTTGTAATTACTAATTCAAAAAATAGTCTAGTAATAAGACAAAGTATTCAGTGAAATGATTCCATTAGTTTGAAAGTTATAAGTGGGCTAACTTGGGGAGATGGCTCAGTCAGCAACATTGCTTGCTCTGCAAGAATGAGGAGCTGAGTTCCAATCACCAGCACCTATGTAAAAAGCTAAGCAAGTTGCTCCTAAATGGTTCAACTGTATCACCCATTCCAATCCTCAGTTAACATCATGAAAGGGGTAGGGAGAATAGAGGAGCTGGAGGACATAAGAGGTAAGTTGCAGAAAAACTATAATAGGCAATAGGCTTTTGTACTTACGAATTCACTATATTTGTGGTTATCCTTACAAGACCTACATGTGATATGACCCCTCAATATTTTGGTATGGAAAGGGGAAAGGCTCATGAGACTATTGACAGTTAATGATGGCTGGGGAAGGAATCAGTTTCTTCAGGAATACAGTCACTGATAAGTTGCCCATGCTCCAGTAAAAAGCACCCCACTGAGGCTCATGCAGGCAACTATAAGTAAACTCAGTGGGTCACATGAACTAAACAGATGAAAGGAGAAGGACTGGTTTGAAAGAAAGTTTTCAGAAGTAGATTGAGGGGAGATGAAGGAAGAAATAGGGAATGAAAATGATGAAAATTAATTTTATGCATGCATGACATTGTCAAAAAGATGTTTGCCATAAATTCAGTCCTTATGAGGACATAAAATTTTTATTTTCTTACCATAAAAAGTCAGTCTAATACTAGATGTGATAAGGAAGAATACTCCTAAGGCAGCGGGAAATGAACTTTAACATTAAAGATTTCCCTGATTCTAACTAGCAAAGGTTAAGAGCAGGCCATAAAAAATCAAACCATTCCCAAGGAACTTATTGGGATTTAGAATGGAACACAAAAGGAGAGTAATGTGAAAATTCCTACCAAGAAAAATTTCCCAATGGGCAAGCTGGTACTGAACTCAAAGCATCATCTGTACTGGTAGCTTTCATAGTGCTAGAAGGTGCTATGCATGCTACCAGAAGAGAAAAATAATCATCAGTCTTTCTTAGCTGTGAACCCTGTAAGCTACAAACACTGGCCTGACAAGATATGCCCAGTGGTGCAATAGTTACACGAATGTTATGGGATTAATCAACCACCTTTTGTTTTGACTTAAGACCTGATTCACAAGATGGAGCCCATACATGGAGCTACTATCAGGGCTAAGAACTTGTTGCTAGACAAGTTACAGACCATAGGGGAGAACCCACTACTATTATTCTGCAAAATGGACAAAGTAATAAATCAATACTTAGCAGCTTCTATCTATAGATCAGTTCATCATTCAACTGACACTAGAGAAGCTACTTCTTGAAGCAGGTGGCAATTTACACAGACACCCATAACTGGTCAAAGTGCAGAGACTAAGAGACTGTGGATTGCCCAGTCCTAAATGGGACACCTATAAACCACTATCCCACCGTCTCATCAAGGCCCAGGGATTGTTTTGTAAGAGGGACTGGAAAGGAAAGATTATAAGAGTCAGTGATGGTTGGTGGAGACAAAAAAAATATATGTTTTCAGGACACAACAGAGAAGTTGCACATATGAATCCTCCAAGATCGGCTAGCATGCACAAGACCTGTGCAAAACCATGCCAGACAAAAGTGCAGCACGGAGCGGGAAAGGTGAGCACAAAACCAAGTCACTAGCTGAGGAACTAGTGGGAATTGATTCCTACTGGGAGAAGTAAAGTCAGTTCTCACTAAAGCTCATCAGACTAAGGGTCTGATATTAGACAGGTTAATCTTATTCCAGGGGAGGGGCCCACACTGTAGATTTTCTGAAGAACACAAATTAGACTCAATAGACTTACAAAAATAATAGAGGACATGAAGTGAGGGGCAATAGAGAAGTAAGGTTGTATGTGAGAGGAGAAAGTGGAGGAGGACAGAATGTGATCTAAATATATAGTATGAATTATCAAAGAATCAGTAAAATATTATCTAAAAGAGTCACAATGGGGGCTGGAGAGATGGTTCAGCAGTTAAGTGCAATGACTGCTTTTGCAGAGGACCTGGGTTTGAATCCCAACACCCACATGGTGGCTATGAACCATCCTTAACTCCAATTCCAGAGGAATTGAAGCCCTCTTCTGACCTCCACAGCATTGCATGACATGGGTTCACTCACATACATGCAGGCAATATACTCATACACATAAAATAAAAATAATAAATAAAATATTTTGAAAAAAGAATCACAGTTATTAGTATCTAATGACAATTATCTGATGTGTAAAGCAGCTAGGAAAACTAATTCACATTGAGGATAAAATTTAAAGAAAAATGTAATAGAATTTGTAGTCACGGATGGAGAGACAGCTCGGTGGTTAAGAGCACTGATCTCACAAAGTACTAGGGTTCGATCCCCAGCACCCACATGGCAGCTCACAACCTTCTGCAGCTCTAGTTCCAGAGGATCACATACCTTCTTCTGACTTCCATGGGCATTGCATGACAGAAGTGCACTTTACACACATGCAGGCAATATACTCACACGCATAAAATAAAAATGTTAAGTGAATAAAATATTGAAAAGAATTAGTAGTCAGAGATAATCATAAACATTGTTAACTCACTTTGTGCATTTATGGAATTAGAAGAAACCATGTATGTTAAGCAAAAATAATATCTGTTAAATATTCAGATAAAACTTCTAACCTTAAAAAATGCCAGGCGTGGTGTTGCATGCCTTTAATCCCAGCATTTGGGAGGCAGAGGGAGGCAGATCTCTGTGAGTCCAAGGCCAGCCTGGTCTTCATCGTGAGATCCATGACAGCTGGACAGGGAGACCCTGTCTCAAAAAAAAATTCACATCTGAGATAAAATTACTCTGGAATGAGTTAAAAGTTTAAATACTACCAATGGAAGACTGTGAGTTCAAAGACAGAGCAACAGAACACATTCCAGTAAAACCAAAAGAAAAAGTAGCTAAAATGGAGTGTCATCAGAAAACTGTAGGTTTCTATAAAGGTTATAAAATGAATTGAATTCAAGTTACATAGTGGAGGAGACAAAATATAAGTTCTAGATATAATACCTTAACACTTTCCAAATTAAAAGCAATTCATAAATCCTTCCCAGACCTAAAAAAAATTTATATATGAAGCAAAATATACCAAAGCATGCCATAATCAAGTTGATTAAAATCTATGATAAAAAAATCAGAACAGCCATGGAATCAAAGACATGTACAAAGAACAAAGATAAACATCAGAGCAGCTTTTCACTGGAAAAAACGCATGCCAAACTAACAAGAAAGAATGTCTATAATACAAGGAAAGATAAATACAATATAAAGAACAATGTAGCCCTTTACCCTTAGAAATCACAGCTTTAAAAATGTGTCCCACACTTTTAATCCCAGCACTTGGGAGGCAGAGGCAGGTGGATCTCTGTGA
>NW_008355824.1:1730655-1741823 GCF_000622305.1 Nannospalax galili
AAACCTTTAGGATTTTGTCATATTAGACACTAAAATAAAGGCAGATGAAATTCATTGAAATAAGAAAAGTTACTAGTGCTGGAGAGATGATTCAGCAGAACACTGGCTATTCTTGCAGAAGGCCCAGGTTCAAATCCCAGCACCCACCTGGCAGCTAACAACTGTCTGTAAATTCCACTTCTAGAGGATCTGACACTCTTTTCTGTCCTCTGTGGGCATTGCACAACATGGGTACACTTACATGCATATGAACATAACAATCATACACATAAACTATGTATATGATTTGAATGAGAATATCCCCTGTAAGCTTCAAGTATTTGGACATTTTATCCCCAGTTGGTGGGCAGTTTTGGGAGCTCTTAGAAGGTGTGGCCATGCTGGAGGAAGCACATCACTAGGGGCTGATTTAGGGAGTTCTTAAGTCTTGCCAGATCTCCAGTCACTCTCTGCTTCCTCTGCCTGCTTGAAGATGTAAGCATTTAGCTTCTGCTTCTACTCCACCCACCTCTGCCACCATGCCTCCCAGCCATGATGGACTCTTGAACCATTGGAACCATAAGCTAAATAAACTCTTCCTTTTATAAGTTGCCTTGGTCATGGTGTTTCTACCACAGCAACAGAAAAGTAACTAATACAATACTCAATTTTCAAAGTTTTGAATTAATTATTAGTATCATTCCTAACGAAGATCTTTGAATAAATTCCACTGATTCTATTTCACAATATTTTTTAAAAATTTAAATTTATTTTTATTTTATGTGTGTGAATGTTTTGCCTGTATATATGTAAGTGCACCCATATTGTGCAAAGCCTGCAGAGGCCAGAAGAGGGTGTCAGATCCCCTGGAATTGGACTTACAGGTGGTTTTTCGCAACATTGTGGGTGCTGGGAATCAAACGTGTTCTCTTGAAGTGCAGCCAGTGGTGTTAAGCCATGAACCATCTCTCCAGCCAGAGATTTTCACAGTACTCTTTTTAGGTTGTTTGATAGTCATGTCCTCCAAAAGGACTAGCTACACATTGGATGTCTGAAGCCTAAGAGACTCTGTAGAAAGGGAAGGAGGCAGTCACCCTTTCCACCCAATAGATCATCTCAGTTGCATGAGGCGGGGGTCTAAGGAGGATCAAGGAAGAAGTGAGGGAGGCCGTGGGAGCTTCAGCATCTTGGGGCCAGAGCACCAGTCATAGTGAATCTAGGAAGCTCAGCCAAGACTTAGAGAAAAAGACCGTGGGTATCCATGTACACACCTTTGTAAGTAACCCCCTTCTAGACATCACAAACTCTATAAGAATACCCAAATAAATATCTTTATTTTATAGTTGGTTTTCAAACTATAGTCCCTTTTACCAAACTGTTGGTTGGTCAGAGAGATAGCGTGAGGTGGGGGGACTGAGAACGTGCACAGCGAAGGCCTCCCAGAAGTGAATTTGACTTTACATAGGTAAAATCAACTCATAATTCCATCATGTCTCCACCATCACCCTATATGAAGGATATACTGTAATATAGCTATTTAAAATAACAGTTGAAACTTTAGATAATAATCATTCTCTGGTCATTTTCAACACTAGAAAAGTTTTTTTTATGTACTATAAATGTATGATAGAGAAGACAATACTTTTACAGAATCTGACATCTTAAGAAGTTAGAAACTTACATTTTTAATCTGAATTTAATCTCCAGTACTTGGTCTTTTGCGTGGCTCTGCACAATGTACTGTACTTCTCTCTGACCAGCTTAATACCTGCTTGTTATAGTATACTAATCTTTTCCCATTATGAATGCTTTTTATAATATGAATTATTATATGCCCCTTGGAAAGTACTTGATCATATGTGTAAATTTCTATTGAACGTTAAAACTCTTCACAAGAGGGACAATTTTCCTCAAAATCTAAAATTTTTGTCTGGAGAGTGTTGTGTAAGTACGTTACTCAAAAGGAAAAATTATGAGGTGGATTATTACCTTTAATGGTGACTCCTAAGGCTTAATCCACAAAACACAAGATAAAGTTCTTTATATGACTCAGTATATGTGTGATCTTGATAAGACAGACTTGTTTATAACCATTTCAGAATTCTGAAGTTCTCTTTCTACCTCACTTTTTCTCTTCGGGAATTCTATCAATCCTTGAAATTAGAGTCAGTTTATGAAAGGGTGACCTTATGTTTATTTAATTTATTTAAAAGGTTAATGATTTTAAAAATCTAGTACCTGACTTCTTATCAGTAGTATATTGATGCTGCATATTTCATAACTACACCAATGATGCTCACAGAGGATCCTGGTTCTAGGCTACCACTCAGCTCCACAATAAAGGGTTGTGTATACCAACAGTCTAGGAGGCATCAGAGATGGATGATCACTCTGTGGTTGAGTCCAGTCATATCTAAGACAAAAATATGGCAACAGATGTTGGTTTTCAAACTATAGTCCCCTTGGTATTTACCTATAGGCAAATACCTATAGGTTTTACCCTGAAGGGTTTTTACAGATTCAGTGGCTTGAGGAAGCGTAGGCTAGGATGGCCAGGAAGTTAAACACTAGGACCTCTAGACCACAAATTACAAGCTGGAATTGTTTAATAAATACCTTCAATTATATTTCTATCCATTATAAAAGTCTAGGGAATATTATTTACCCTCTACAAAGGTATCTAGCCAAGAATGTTAACTGTCCATAGTAGTCTTTTGCTTATTAAACACTGCTTGCATTCCTTGGCTTCCCCCCCTCCCTGGTCTGACT
Organism: Nannospalax galili; assembly: GCF_000622305.1. Lineage (NCBI taxonomy): Eukaryota > Metazoa > Chordata > Mammalia > Rodentia > Spalacidae > Nannospalax > Nannospalax galili. The sequence goes on from NW_008355824.1 coordinate 1,733,404, forward strand.
TCTTTACTCTCCTAGAATTATACTCCAATGAGTTACTTGTCTATGCTGATATCCCTTAGTATCCCCCAAAATTGGTTTTGAATGTCCTAGGAAGTACCAAAATCTGTAGATGTTCAAATTCCTTAAATAAAATGACAGTAGTATTTGCATATAACCTACACACATCCTCTTGGATACTTTATACTATCTGTAGATTGCTTATGATACCTATGATAATGAAATGTTATGTAAATAGCTGTTATAATTGCTTAGGGAGTGATGATAGGGAAGAATATCCACATATTCGGTACAATTATAATTTATTTTAAAACAATTTCTATTTATGATTGATTACATCTGAAGATGCAAAACCAGCAGATAAAAGGGGTTCACTATTAGTTCCAACTTCAGAGCACAGCTTCAGGGGGAACCCATTACAAGCAAGAAGCTAGAATGAATATCTTTTTTTCCCCATCAAGCATTCTATAAGCTAAACATCCTTAAGACCTTCCACTGGAAAAATGAAGGAGTAGTAAGAGTTGTTAGCTGCTCAGTGAATTGTAAAGTTCAAATTGACACTAGTCTTTTTACTTTGTCTTCCTCATGTTTCATTATTAAAAAGTCTATTTGGGGCTGAGGATATAGCTTTGGGATGGAATACTTGAATAGGGTGCATCAGAGCCTGGGTTTAATACCCAACACACACACACACACACACACACACACACACACACACACACCCTCTCCCAAACACAATTAGCTTAAAAAGAATTTGGAAAATAAATGAGTATAGTAAGTCATTGTATCACATACCCAAATGAATTGTTTAGTTGCTATCAATGTGTTTTAGGAACACAATAGGAAAGTCACCTATAAGCATTTACATCTGACAATTTGATTTTTACAAGTTATTACTTAGACAATTGACTTTGATATTTTTCACTGAGCCTGTCAGTATAAACAAACTTGTTTTAGATTTAATATTTCATCTGATTTCTCTGAAGACAGTTCTATTGATATTTTAATTTAAGGTGCTTTTTTCATTTTGGAACACTAGAGTTATATTACCTAGCATCTGAGAAGGAAATTTAGGTTGATTTATTATTCTTTCTGAAATATAAATGATGCTCCTTTATTTTCTGAATAGACAAATAATATGTGTTTCACTGGATTCTATTTTGAGTTTTTACTCATTTATAAATCTAAGTACAATTTAATTAAGTTTTATATAGCTCAGTTTCATATATATGCCAGGTGGAGACAGGCTGTTTACCCTCCAATATTTAGTGTGTAATCATGTTTCATAAAATGGTTTGTCATAAAATGATATGCAAAATAATTTTTCTTCTTTACCAACCACGTTTGAGTAGTGAAATATTTAATTTGGCTTCAAAGTTTCTATCTCTAAACTTCAGACAAGAGACCTAAGAATGAGTTATATGGAAGACATCATATCATATCACAACACAAGGGTGTGCTAAGACGGAGACCCTGATGTGTCTATGATAGCTACAGGCTTAGCCACAGGAGACCGTGGCATGCTTGGCCCTGGTGAGTGTTGTTCTAACTGACCTCTGTCCCAGTTAATCTTTTCATAGTTGGTATTCCCATCTTTTCTAAAATTTTGGCTACTGACCACAGAGAGGCATCTGTGTGTGTGTGTGTGCAGCTATATTAAAGGGCAGATTGCTCAATTCAAAGGGTGCCACCCACAAATAAAGTGTAGTTGCCTCACTTGGCAAGACTGCAGTGGAGCAACCTTACAGGCCATCTTGTTCCAGGTATTGTGGCTGAGTGCCTCAATGACATAGAGTTGGGTCTGTGTGTTATTAATCATTCCAAAAGGAGAGTAATAATTAGTAATTCCTATACCACCAATGCCCTCCTCATGTCCTTCCCCATCTTCCTGTCCAGTCTTTCAAATGATTTTTTGAAGTGTTACTTGATTTCTATTATGGAGCTTAGTAGACAGCTGCTTAACCCTTGAATTCTTTTTGTTGTTGATTACTATTTTTAATTTTTTTATATATTTTACTGAAATTTTGTGTATTTCATAAATAACATCTTAATCATCTTTATAGCCCCTTCCTCATCAGCACCCTCCCATAGCACCCCCACTGAATTTCATGCATCTTTTGCTTACGTTAAGACCTATTGAGCCAAGTTAGTGTCTCCAGATATCTCTCAGCACAGATTCACCCACTTGGGTCTAGGTCAGCCTATCTAGAGTCACTATCTTAAGGAAGATAAGTTCTTCCTCACCCAGCAGTAAGCAGATGCCCAATAGTTCTTCAGCTAAGATTGGGACCTTCCACAGTTCTGTGCTCAGCCCTTAAATTCTTTAGATTTAGAAGGAGATAGACATTGTGTAAACCCCATTTTTTTGCCATCTGCCAGGAAGTTTCACAGTTGCTGTAACTCACAACTACCAATTCCAAAGTTGTTGTCTTGAATGGCTCTGGAAAATATGGTGGAGGCCACATGAGAAAATAACAAAATCAATATATTTTTTAAATAATAATGTATAACAAATCTAATTATTGATTTTATGTTTACTATTTAAATTTGTTTGGTTAAAGGACTGTAGCCTCACTTCTTTCTTACTCAGAACCTTCTATAAAAGGCAAGCAAGTGTCAGTGTACTAGAAACCATGGCAATTTCATTTGGTGTTTGTATCAAAGTACAAAGGAATTCATCTGTCTCTTCTCTTCCCTGTACTTCTTCCACACACTATATATAAATTGTAAGACATTTTAACATCCAGAAATAAAATACTAAATCTCAGACTATCCAGGAAAGGAAATCACCTTTATTTGTAATTTTTATTGAATTTTTGTGTATTTCATAGAGAACATTTTAATCATCTTTATACCCCCTTCCCCACTGGTACCCTCCCATAGCTCCCCTCACCCACACTGGATTTCATGCATTCTGTCATTTGTGTTAAGGCCTATTGAGTCAAGTTAGTGTCCCGAGATATCCTTCAGTGAAAGTTCATCCACTGAGGTCTAGTCAATCTAGAGTCCCTCCCTTTAAGAAGATCAGCTATTCCTCACCAAACAGGAATCTGCTGCCAATTAATCTTTGCCTAAGATTGGGGCCTGCTGCCCATTTCCACAGTTCTATGCTGGGTTTTTGTCTGCTTGATTTGGCATGGGTCTTGTGCATACTGTCATCATTGCTGTAGGTTCATATGAGCAAGGTCCCAGGATCCTATGAGACTCTATTTCCATATGGTAGTGCATCTCCTCCCCTGGCTCTTACAATATTTCTGGCCCCTATTTTGCAATGATCCCTGAGCCCTGGGTAGGTGGAGTTTAATATAGGAGTCCTGTACAAGGACCCACACTCTGAAGACTCTTATTCTCTAAGCATTGGCCATTTGTGTCCTTTGTGTTCATGGCCCTCTGTTTCATGAAGGAGCGTCATTAATGAGAGTTGAGAGATGCATTAGTATTCTCTGTACCCTTTGTTCCACTATGTTCTATGATCCTTAGGTGCAGTGTTTCCTTTGTAGATGTGTCTATTAGGGTTGAGCAATTCACAACCTCTCTGTGTGATGAGTTGGGGAACTCATTAATAGACTCCATCTATTGCAAAAGAAGCTTCTTTGACAAGTTGTGACTGGCATATTTGTTTGTAAATACAAGGATTCATATTTATCACATAGAAATTATATTTGTTTAGGGATGTGACAGCCTTGGGGTTTTCTCTAAGATCTATGACCCCTACAGCCATGTGAATTTGGCTATTTTTACAGTACCACACATGAGTTTCCTCCCATTTGAATGGCCTTTAAGTCCCATTAGGTAGCTGTCGATTACCCCCAAGATAAAAGTGGCACTACTGCCCCAATATAGTTTGCTGGCAGGTCATTGTTGTGATTATTAGGACTTAAAGCAGGGGTTCAACAATCAATTGAAGTTATCCCTTAGCAGCTTGCATAATATTCTCTAAAACTCTGAGAGCTAGTCTTCAGGAAGGTGACTTCCATGTTAATTCCAGTTCCATTATTCCAACTCCTGTGTCTGAAGTATGTCCTATCTTCAGCAATAGGTACTTACTTTCTGTTGCCCAAGTTCTCTTAGGGTTCCTTGCTCCTGGCACTATTAGAAAAACCATATAACATCTTTATCTGAATTTTTCATAGTTTATATCCTGGGTAGGGGAAATAGAGTAACTTCCAAAGGCAAACACCCAGTGTCCCACAAAAGGTGAACACCCTGAGCCCAATTCCACTGTGTGGCTCAGTGGCCCACCATTCCAGATCGCTTGCATGCCCCACCCACAGTCTCCATTAGCTTTCTTCCATACCTTGGGGCCTGCAGTCTTGCCCCAGGTCAGTAAATGGCCCCTCTTATGTCCGAATGGGCAAGACACTGGGTCCATTTTTTCTGTACCCCACCACCCAGATAGCACCAATGATCCTCCCTCCACAGCTAACTCTTTGCAGTTCCCTCTCCTTAGCTAACTCTCCACAGCCAATTCTCTGCAGCAGGCCCTGCCCCTCAGAGGAACAAGTACTCCTTGGGACACACTCCACCTCTTCCTCTGGCTTGTACAATCTTTCCACCAATCTTCCACTAAGGTCTCTGAGCCTTGGAGAAGGTGACAGATACAGGGTGATTTCTCTTGTATCATGGCAAGATAGTGACATCTTGGGCCTCCCCATTATTCATCCTTAAGCCTTGGCCATTGATCTATCTCAGTGGTGTTTCTTCTACTATAAAGACAAATGGAAGGAAGTAGACACATCTAAACAAACATGAATGTAAAAACAAATGTCTAGAGGGTATCCCAGTAAGTGTACTATATTCATTAAACAGTATATTTGTAATGGCTTCCCCACTAGGGCATGTAGCCTTTCTCAACACAGGGGGTTGGCCTGGTGTTGCATGAGTTCTGTTGGGGTCTCTTGAGCTATCAGAAAAATCATATAACATATCTCTATGTGAATTTTTCATTTTATATTTTGGGTAGGGAGGGGGTAAATGGAAGAACTTACAAAGGAACACACCTGGCACCCAGCTCTGTGGCTGGCCCGCTGTTCCAGATTGCTTCCATGGCACCTGTCCAGTGTCTGTTAACTTTTGCCCATGCATCTTGGGCCTACAGTCTCACCTCAGGACAGTAAATGGCCCCTCTTGCATCCATGTGGGTGAGACGCTGGGGCCATCTTTCTCTCCACGCCTGCCACTTTGTGCTCATGGTGGATCCATGGCTTCTGTTCCAAGGTGGTGCTGAAAGCCTTGCCTCCCATGGCTACCTGTTCACAGTCAATTCTCCTTAGCAGGCCCCACCCCTTGGAAGAAACAGGCTATTCGGGACACACCTTGTCTATGGCACCAGATGTGTTTTCCACCCTTAGGAGCAAGCCTCACCCAATTAGAAATTTGTCAGTTGTACATATGTAAGTCCAGCCATTATTGCAAGTACAGCCATTGCTTGGCATGTCCATAGTGTGCAGCACACAGGGTCCATTGTTGAGTAGAATCATAGGGGATCCTTTCTTCCCCAACCATCTGCATAGCCCCTTCTGGTACTGGTTTGGGAGCCTCTGTTTTTATCTTACCCAACCATAAAACCCCCAAGAATCTTACCATTATAGCTGGCCTTTGTTTCTTCAAGTATCTTTCAAATGGGTTTCACATTTGTAAAACACTCAAAGGTTAACATCATATATTAAGTCAATTATAGACAAAGTCTAACAAGCATGGAAAGATTTTATCCATTTGTATTAACTGTTTTCTCCATAGATCTTTGTTAGGTACTATAGCATGGGTAAGAGGCATTAACTTGTTTATATATTTACCATCTTTAGTTATCCCTTTGGAGTCATTCTGTATTCAGGGGATCCTACATGGTGTCTCTTGGTATTTTTTAATCTTTGATACACTTACAAGTGTTGGCTTCCATTGCCTGGTCCTGCACGGGGTTAAGGAGATAGGGGGTTTCTCTTGTTTTCACTGGACATGTTGGTGTCTGAGTCAGGCAGGCCCTGGGTCTGCCTCCTGACTGTAGCCATATCTGAAGTCTCTCCATTGACCAAGGCCTTGGTGGAAAAAACTACCTCCACACCTCCATTATCAGGAGAGAAATGCATCTTATTCAATCTTTGGGGATATTTTTTCCCATCCCTGGGAAAGTTTTTATCCTTTTAATGCCTTTTGTAAACTGTTTTTCTGTTTTTAAAGACTTCCAGAAACTCCTTAGTACTGAATTTGGTTTTCTGTCAATTTTTTCTCTGGGAATTTGGGCTCCACATAAGTCTTACCACATTTAGCTTCAAGTAGCCCAAATGGAGCATTTTGTTATGTGGTCTTTTTTATATCTCTTGTAGGGTGCCCTATTATTCTACAGACCCATTTTACATACTGGTCAGAATTATTTAGATCTGCTAAATTCTCTCTCACTTTACAAAGATCCTGTTTCATTGAAGGGCTTAGCAAAACCATTGAAGCGTTATATCATTCTCAAGGTCCTAGTTGAATTAAGCTTTCCTTTATATCTCTGGTGATCACAGTCTTTTCTGGCCCAATGAACTGGGTATCATATATTGCTTCTCTCATACCTAGTTCTCTCAGTAATGCCTGTTCCTCCTTTATAGTTCTCCAGTCTTTGTTAATTATGGGAGTTTCCCTTGGTGATGACCATGTATCTCTAATGCCTTCAACCAGCCATCCCATTAAGGACTGCTCCCCACTGCATTGGCATAGGTTGAACAACCTATATTGCAAGGATGGATGGGGGGTTATTTAACTCAGGTGTGAAGCTTCTGAAGTACCTAGACTGATGCTTTTTGCTCCCATGTCCCACACCCTCATTATCCATGTTGTAAGGGGATCTTTGATTGCTTGCTTGTATGTTTTTCCTAGTTTTAATAGTTCCTGTATAGAGTATTTTCTAGCTACAGTACTGTTAGCTTTTTTTACTTTTTGTATCAAAGGTTGAATCTGAGGGGCAGTTTTAATTACTTTTATTTTTAGGTTGTTTCCTTTTTCATTCTTATCTGACTGTTTCCTGATATTCTTGGACCTTACACAAGTTAAAATGTCCCATTTTTTCTCTCTCTCAAGCTCTGCAACTGAATCTGCCAGTATCTTCCTAGCCTTTACTGATTCCCCTGCCTTGGACAAATCTTTATGCAAAGTGGCCACGCCCCCTCTCTGGATTCTCTGCTTGTGTCCAAGGTCTTTAAAAGTGTTTCTAACTTTTCTATAACCTTTAACAAATCTTCGTATAACCGCAACTGGGCTATTTCCTGACATTTACAACACAGCTGTGTCCCACGCTTCTGTATGGCTGGCTCCTTTTTAGTTACATATTTTATCATCCATTGTAAGATCCATATCAGAGCCACTATTAGCTCGCAGCTTTTTCCAAACACCTGCAGTTTGTTATTCCTAGCGTGCCACCCTGCCAGCCTCACCAAATTGTCAGACAAGGTCTCTTAGGGTCCCTTGTTCCTGGCACTGTTAGACAAACCACATAACACATCTTTATCTGAATTTTTCATAGTTTATATCCTGGGTAGGGAAAATAAAATAACTTATAAAGGCAAACCCTTGGGTCCCACAAAAGGTGAACACTGGTGCCCTGTTCTGCTCTGTGGCTCAGTGGCCTGTGGTTCGAGATTGCTTCTGCACCCCACCCACGGTCTCCGTTACCTTTTGCCCATGCCTTGGGGGGCACAGTCTTGCCCCATGTTGGTAAATGCCCCCTCTCACATTCACGTGGGCAAGACACCAGGGCCATTTTTTCCACTCAGCCACTGCCCAGATTATGCCAAGGCTCCTCCCTCCATAGCTAACTCTCCACAGCTTCCTCTATGTAGCTAACTCTCTGCAGCCAATTCTCTGCAGCAGGCCCTGGCCCTTGAATGAACAAGTACCCCTTGGGACACACTTTCAAGTTCTGTGAGTCAATCAAGAGCTGTGGAAATAGCCTGTAATATTGAGAGTCTCTTGGACTACCCTGGTCAACATTTCAAAGGGAGTTTTCTTCTATCATGCACTCTTTCTTGTTATATAGCCTTCAACTATACACATGGACTCATGTAGAGATATTGTATGTACAATTTTTCAGTAGGTCTTTGAACTAATATATTTCCTTCTGGATTATTACACCAGCTAAGCATTATTCATCTCTCCTCTCTAGCTCTTCCAGTCTAACCCTCCATCCCCCTTCCTCATTTAGAGTACCTCATTTTCCCCATTTCACCCTTGATAAAACCTGTCTCCTATGAACCCCCTCTCTTGAGCTTCTTCTTCCCCTTTACCCCAATAGGTCCTTGTATAACCCTTTTCCCCCCTCCCACTTTGCGCTTTTCCCCCTTGGTAACACCAGTCTCCTACTGTTCATATCTCCCAGGCTCCTTCTTTCCCTTTACCTCTCTGATTCCTTTCCTTTTCCCTGGCACCTGCAGTTATATTAGGTATAT
>NW_008355824.1:1741913-1753214 GCF_000622305.1 Nannospalax galili
ATTCACATATAAAGATTTGGTGTTACGATCCAGAAAAGAGGGAGAACATACACATACATTATTTTTCTGTGTCCATGTTACTTCACTTAGTATAACTGTTTCCAGTTCTATCCATTTACCTGCAAATTTCATGATTTTGCCTTTCTTTACTGTTGAGTAGAACTGCACTGTGTAAATGTACCACATTTTCATTATCTACTTGTCAACTGAGGGACACTTAGGTTACTGTCTTAGCTATTGTGAAAAGAGGAGGACCAAACAGATGTAAAAGTATCAGTGCAGTAGGATGAGTCCTTTGTGTATATGTCAAGGAGTGGTATAACTGGGTCATATGATAGATTCATGTTTAGTTTTTTTTTCTTTTTTAAAAAATTATATACATTCATTTTATTTATTATATTTTTGATTTTTTCATTTTTCATTTTTCTTTTTTTAAATAAATAATTTATTGAGAATTTCATACATGCATATAAGGTGTTTTGATCAAATCTATGCCCACTCCCTCCCCTCCAACTCCTCCCAAATCTCCCCATCACTTTTTTTCTGGTAACTTATGCACTCTTTCTTCTTCTTTGATTTATTTATTTATTTTTATGGTTTTTTGGCCCAAATTCCCTCTGGGTCTCCTGCTCTATCAGACAAACCATATAATACATTTTATGTGCATATATTAACTTACAAAGGAATGAGACACCAGTGTCTAGCCCCATGCATCTGGTGGCACGGCTCAGAGCCTGTCATATCAGACCACGCCACCACTACCATAGTCCCTGCTAGCATTCACTCAAGCCTCAGGGGCCAATGATCTCACCCCAGGTCCACAAGAGTCAGTCCATTCTGTCTTTGAGCTGCTGAGGCTGGCTGCACGTTACGCATACCACGTGTACTACCCACAGCTCCAGGCTTCTGTCCCAAGATGGCTCCCAGCAGCCACTTCACAGTCCACTCTCCACATCAGGCCCTGCCTATTGGAGGAACCAGCCAATTGGGAGACACTCCACCCCTTTTCTACACTCTTACAATCTTCCTGTCCATCTTCTGCTAAAGTCCCTGAGCCTTTGAGGAGGTGATAGATGTAAGGTAATCTCTCTTGTATCATGGTGAGGTAGTGGCTTCTTGGGCCTCACCATTAGTTGTCTTCTGCCATGGCCACTGATCTATCTCAGTGGTGTTTCTTCTACTATAAAGACAAATGGAAGGAAGTAGACACATCTAAACAAATATGAATGTAAAAACAAATGCTTAGAAGATATCCCAGCAGGTGTACTATACTCATGATGATTTCTCCACTAGGGCCTGTAGCCTTTCTTGACACAAGGCCTTGGCCTGGTCTACAGCACCAGATGTGTGTTCCACCCCTAGGAGTGGGCCTTATCCAATTAGAAATTTGTCAGTTGTACGTGTGTTGGTCGAGCCATTATTGCACTTGCAGGCATTGCTTGACATGTCCATAGTGCACAGCATGTGGGGTCCATCATTGAGTAGAATTATAAGGGACCCTTTCTTCCCCAACCATCCATATAGAGCCTCCTGGCAATATGAACATCATCTATCCAGTGGCATGGAGTGTTTTGGCTTACTCTCAGTTCCATCTCTTCTTCTTTTCCTGCACTCACAACATGCAGTATCTTTAGCAACATGGCCTTACCAACCTTTCTAGTGTACAACTGTCATTAATAGCAATAGCCTTTGTGAATGGGAGGACCTCTAGGATCTCTCTCTGACCAACAGCTCATGGGGGGGGCAACCCACCCAGGTACTGTAGATTTTCTTAACAGTTTTATGATTTGAGAGTCTCTATTCTCATCTTACCCAACCTATATTAAACGCCCAAGAATCTTACAGCTATAGCTGGCCTTTGCTTCTTCAGGTATCTTTCAAATGGGTTTCACATCCGTAAAACACCTGAAGGAACGTTAACATTATATATTAAATCAATGATAGACAAGGTCTCACACAGTGTGGAAAGGTTTTGTCCATTCGTATTAACTGTTTTCTCCATAGATCCTTGTTAGGTACCATAGCATGGGTACGAGGCATTGATTTGGCTAATACACTTACAGATACTGTTTCCGGTTGCCTGACCCTGCACTGGGCTAAAGAGGCAAGGGGCTTCTCCTGTTGCTTCCCTGAGTCAGGCAGGCTCTGGGTCTACCTCCTGACTGTAGACATATCTGTCCTCTTCCCATTGACCACACCAGGTTGCTGAGGGAGAACTTGCGGGGAAGACCTGCTTCCACCCCTAGTATAGACTTTATCAGAAGAGAAATGCATCTTATTTAATCCTTGGGGATTCTTAGCCACCCCTTGTACAGTTTTTATTCTTCAAATGTCCTTTGTAAACTGTTCTTCTGGTTTTAAAACCTTCCAGAAATGCCTTAGTACTGAATTTGGTTTTCTATCAATTTTTTCCTCTGGGACTTTGTGGACCATTTCTTCGGTCTGGTCTCTTTTATATCTTTTATAAGGTATTCTGTTATTTTACAGACATGTTTTACATGCTGATCAGAATCATTTAGATTTACCAAAGTCTCTCTCACTTTACAAAGATCCCGTCCCATCAAAGGGCTTAGTAAAGCCATTAAAGCCCCATATCATTTTCAAATTAGGCTTTCTTTCATATCCGTGGTAAACACAGTCTCATCTGGCCAGTGAACTGGACATCATATATTGCTTTTCTCATACCTAGTTCTCTCAGTAATTAATGCCTTCCCCTCCTTTATAGTTTTCCAGCCCCTGCTAACCATGTTAGTCTCCCTTGGTGACAACCATGTATCTTTAATGCCTTCAACCAGCCATCCCATTAAGGACTGCTCCCCCTGCACTGGCCTAGTTTGAACAGCCTATATTGCAAGGATGGATGGGTGGTTATATAAGTCGCTGTGAAGCTTCTGAAGGACTTAGACTGACACCATTTGCTCTCATGTTCCATACTCTCACAAGCCACTTGGCCAGGGGGCTCTCTGCTTGCTTGCTTGTAAGTTTTTTCTAGTTTTAACAGTGTTAGCATGGAATATTTCTTAGCTACAGCACAATTAGCTTTTTTTTCTTATTTACTATTATCTGTCCTTTCGTCTGAGTCCTTGGACTTTACACAAGTGAAAGTGTCCTGCCTCTTTCTCTCTTAAGCTCTGCAAATGGGTCTGCCAGTTCAGCCTTTTCAGCTTTTCCTGCCTGGGACACATCCTTTATGATGCAAAGTGGCTGTGCTTTCTCTAAAGCAGGGAAAAGAATTTCTAACCTTTGGGTAACTTTTAACAAATCTTCACATACTCGCAACATATCCCCACATTTACAACATAGCTGTGGCTCACACTTCTGTGTGGCTGGCCTCTTTTAAGTTACAGATTTTATGACTTTCCCTTACCCTATTAAGCCTATGGGTTTTGATTGGCTTCTCTCCTGGATTTGTGACTCAGAGCCCAGCTGACCTGCTGCAGGGGCAGCAGGAACAGCACTACTTTCTGAAGCCCAGATCCCCAAGGCTGTAGTTCTTTTATTCGGCCAGACTATGCTAGTTGTGACCCAAATTCCCTCTGGGTCTCCTGCGCTATCAGACAAACCATATAATATATTTTATGAGCATTTATTAACTTACAAAGGAATGAGAACCCAGTGCCTAGCTCCACACCTGTGGCCTGTGGGTTGGAGGCCACCATATCAGACCATGCCATCACTATCATAGTCCCTGCTAGTGCTAGTAGTATTCACTCATGCCTCAGGGACCAGGGATCTCACTCCAGGTCCACAAGAGTCATTCTGTCTTTGAGCTGCTGCAGCTGGCTGTGTGTTCCACACACCACACAAGCGACCTGCAGTCCCTGCTTCCATTCCAAGATGGCTCCCAGCAGCCCCTTCCTAGTTCCTGCTCTGCATCAGGCCCCGCCCATTGGAGGAACCAGCCAATTGGGAGACACTGGGGCTTTTGGCTACTGTAACATTCCCCAGTCTAAAGAGTTAACCCTAAAATCTTTTAAAGATTAAAAGATACAAGGTCCCAAATACTTTCAACATTTTTGGCCTTTGGAAGAGAGTATGTTGCTAAGAGGCCCAAGGGCATTTTGACTTTTAGCCAAGAAACTGGCTACTTTACTTTTGGGTGTTTTTATTCTGATTGCCTAGCCAATTCCTACCTCCTATTCTTATCATACCATCCTTGGAAGAGGTTACCAAAATTGCCAATAGGGAATAGAGACGCAGACCTCTCTGGATTCTTCCATGCTGAACAGGGACACAGGGTGAGGCAATTGGAGTACCCCTTCAGTGGGTCTATCTAAAAGACTCCCAAATTGCATAACTCTTATTTCTAATGGGAAAAGAAAGTCCTTGAATAGTGAATAGGAGATGTGAAGGAGAAGTAAAGGAGAGAGTAATTAGCATTACAAGTTCTAGACAGGGAACGAGAAAAAAAGTCAAAACAGGGCAATTTTCAAATGTTCATATGACAGTCCACTGGAATTTCTTGACAAGGGCTTCCAAAAGCATCCCTCTATTGGGTTCCTTCTCATTTTTCTTTTGTCTTCCAAGGTTGGACTCAAGAATGATGGATTCAGGGTTTGCTTTCAGGCATTTTGATAGCTATTGGAGTGGTTAGAACCAGTGTCAGTTCCCTCTTAAAGGCTTCTAGATAGGGGCAGAAAACAAATTTATCCATCATTTTAGAACAATAGCTGGTTGTCTCCTTTAGCTACAGGTGGGCACTATAGTATTGGAGACCAAGATTTGAAATCTTACATCTGAGTAGTACTTTTTGGTTAGGAACAAAATTATGAATGAGAAATAATTGTCTAAATAATTTCTTATATAGACTTAAGCCTAATGTCTGGGAAGTGTAATCCCTTGAATGCTTAAAGAAATATACTGATGACTTTACTCTTTGGTTATACTTTCTTTTTGGGTGTTTAAGACCATAGAGTTGGCCCAAATAAATGAATTTATTTTCACACTTAAGGTCATTTGTGAATCTGTTCCTCAGGGGTCACATGGGCTTGGGAAGAGATCCTGGTTCCTTTCTTTTACCAGTTCCATCTATGTGAAGATAAGTAAGTCAATGGTGCTGCTCCACCATGTCTTGCTTTACTTGGAAGCATGAATGAGATATTTCTTCTGAGTTAACCCTCCTCTTTGTAGACTGGACACTGGTTCACGTCCATCTCATGGGGTTTCCATGTCCTCCCTGAACAAGAGGACAGGTGACTCATCACAGTTACGGGACATTTTGAGAGATGTTCCATAGTCCCCTGGAACTTAGTTGACCTTGGAGGGCAAGGGGCAAAAACTGTCCTTTAAGTTTCTCTGACCACAAACTATAGCTGTTAAACATCCAATAAGGATGGTTCTATCAGTCTGGTACTTTTAATTATCTTGTGCTATGTATATAAGGCTTGGGTTAAAAAAACAAATATTCTCATATAAACCTTGACTAGGTATATGTTTTGTTTTTTAAACGAGTTGATGAAACGATGAGCTTGGAAATTTTAAGATTATGTGTATATATTTTTTGTTTCATCCTTTATATATCATAACAAACCTAAACAGACCTTCATTGCTTGCTTAGGTTTTCTTATTTTTTCTATTTTGGAAAATATATCCATTCCCATAGCCTTTTAACAACTTTTACATTCTCATTTTCTTTATTTTTAAACAATTATGAGACACAATAGCATTAACAAATAAATTTCCCATGTGTTGTGAGACTTCTTTTCCTGTGGATGCTAAAAAATGCTTATTCCCCTTTAAGGTTCTAGTGTCAAGTCAATGTTTGATTAAAGTTTTACTGGGGAACCAATGAATTTATTGAACTTAGTTACGGAGATAACTGAGGGGTTGCTGACCTGAGGGTATGCACACTGGAAAGCCTTTACCCAACATGGGTCATGCCTTCTCTTTCTAGCCTTCCCCAGATTGCATATTTCTTTTAAGAGTTTTCCACACAGTGTTCCATAGTGTTTGCCCAAGTTTGAAATCCCATTGAGGGAATGAGAAACCACTTTTATTTAATTTAAGCCAATTCCATAAAAGGAGACATTTGTGATATTTAAAACATTTTAGAATTGTTACCGCTAAAAATATACAATATTTAAAGAATGTTCTTAGGAAATTGTGTTTATGAACTTTAATTTTCCTGAACATATGTTATTGGAGCGAGACATTTTTATGCAGTGGATATGAGATGGGGCCTTCAGAAAGAGTTCCATGGAAATATAATACTTTAATTTTATTATGGAAGGGGGATATGTGAGGGAAAATTTTATATTATTCAAACATTTGATAAAATGTAAATTTATACGGTATCATAAATATATTTTTATAATAACATTACCATTAAATGAGTTGATTCTAAAGCCAAGCATAGCAGTATACACTGCTAAGCCTAGAACTCAAGAGGCAGAGGCAGGGGAATTATAATTTCAAGTGCTTACTTGGGTTACATTAGGTAACCCTGACTCAAAAAAAAAATTTAGCATGCTAAACTGAAGACTCTAGGTGTGCTTCAGACAGTAAGTTAAAGAAAATAAAATAAAAAGTAACCTGATGTTCACTGAAGAAATGGGAACTCTGTGATTTCAAATGAGCTTCAGATTTCAGGTGCAACAACCTTCTTCCCCAGCCTGTTTGTGAGTTCTGAGAATCTGAGATTTGTTAGTTTCTCAATTGGGTGATATAATTCCTTAAACTGCAATCCTCTGTACATATACACATACTCACTAACACAAACACAGACAGGTGGGCATGAACATACACATATAGACATGTACTCAGAAACACACATGCACACACATACACACATGAGCACACCCATACACATAGCACTGATCCTATTTTTCTGGAGAGTTCTGGTTAATAACTAATGAAGTGTATTTTCTAACATACTTTATTTTTCTCAGCAACACAGGGGCAATCCCAGAATGTGAAGTAATAGACAGTGCTTCAGAGGTGATTCATAGAAATAAAATGTCCTCACAGAGAATGCTGCAGAAACACATTTTTTTTTTTTTCAGGCACTTGTTCAGGAGCAGGAGAAACCTTAACCCATTGCCTTCTCTTCATATAATTGAAATTATGCATATTGATGTTTGTTAAAACTTTTATTCCTGCACTGTTTGATTGTTTGGCATTTTGACGGAATTAGGCATAGCCTTTTCCAACCTTTGACCTTTTCGATATTTCTTCCTATCATTTGGCCTCAAAGGATATTTGACATATTCCTGGATGCACCTACAGAAATCTATGAACCATAAAATTATATAATTAATGGGTAGTTGAATAAGCAAATAGTAGAGTGTCAGAGCATCCATGTCAATTTGTCTTCTGTCCACTCAGGGCCTAGCTTTGCCTTTGAGCAAACTCGGTCATGGGGGGTCACAGTTAACAAAGGCAATTAGCTTCAAAATTTTGGCATACAAGAAGTCCCCGTACAATTGCTTGGAGTGAAGAATGGTGTGTATTAAAAAGCTTTGTGAGCATTCACCACCATCTGCTCCTCTCAGGACTGTCAGCTCTGCATCATCCTTATCTGTCTCCCACCCTGCTCCCGCACACTGTGGGGGTGTTTTGTGCTTTCCTTCAAAAAGCCATCATCTGGTGACTATTTCAACATATGTACACTTTACATATTACTTCCTTATGCATTTCAGAGGCCACTAAAGAACTTAGAGACTCACTGAATAAACAAGAAATCCTTTATTCTAATTTGGGGAATGTTTGCAGCAATGTAAACCTTTCAAAATGTTTTCCTATAACATAGTCTGTCCATTGTTGAAGTTTACGCCTAATATTATTTATGTAGGGGGCTGGTTCCTGGGGCATGTAAAATTATATCAATAGGTTCACTTTCACAGTCATGTCACTTACAACTGGATACGGAGGCATAAAAGATTGATTTATACATTTGCCTAATAGAACACCTGGAGCTCGAAGCTTTGCGGAGTGCCTCTCCAATATGTGGAGAGATGCTGCAGCTAGTAGTTTCCTGAAGGAATAAAGATGGATTGGAATGGACTGTGTGGGGAATATGAATCTTGCCATATCTTCATGTAATTTTCAGAGTTGAAGATGTGTTAGAGCCAATTCTGTGGTTGCCCTTGGAATGTAGATTAAGGATCCAAAACACCCAAATCACTATGTCTTTTGGAAGAGCAAGAAACCATGAGAGGCATATGTTGAAAATTGTCATGGGCTGTGTGTAGCGCAGGGAAGAGGCATGCAGATTTGGATGGTGCTGAATGAGCTGGGAATAAATATGTGTGAGAATGTGCCATGTGTCTTTGCAAGAACAGAGGGATGATAGATCTGTTCCTCATTCACATCCTGCTGAAGCCTACTAAGGGTGATTTGGTTATATTGTAAGGTGTCAGAGCAAACTGTTATAACATGATATGAAAGCTTCCTAAGAATGCTATCAGGTGGAAATATTCTGAAGGAAGAAACACTTTTTTGCAGATTGCTTATCCTTTTACTTTTTTGATCTCTTTATTTTGCTATATTGTATTTCTTTTAATGAGCAACATAAAGTACAAAAACTTTTAATGTGCTAAAGAAATCATTTTTGAAACGAAAGTCTCAAATTTATTTTGCTCAGAATCTCATAACTCTGCTCTATTCAAAGAAAATATACAAATAGCAAAACAGAATTTGGTAACCTGTTGTTTCCATTGTGTACTATTCATAACAATGTACCAATAGCTATTAAAACATTTGTGGTCAGGGATCAATGTAAATACTTGTATAACTTTATGTAGTAAATATAACTAACATACTGTTTCAGTTTAGCTAGAAGTTCATCCATCAAAAGATATAGAAGAAATTTCATGAAAGGAATCTTCCTCAGTTTTAATTTTAAACTTCATTTTCTCTACTTACAAATTAGATGCAAAGCAACTGATGAGCCAGAATTTACATGTACATCTTGCCTTTAGTCCCTGGCTTTCTTTGAATCCTCTGACTCTGGACCCTTGCAATAGACAGATTGTTGTAATTATTGTCTTTTGACATAAATTTTTTCAGAGATTTGTCAAGTTGTAGTGAGTTACATCCGTTTCTTCATGTGTCTGAATACAATGGCATTCAAGGAGTTCAGGGGGTTAGGGTAAAATTTAAACAAAATATTTTTCTGAGGCAAAGAAATGTATGAAATGCAGGAAGACACAGTCCTGTCAATCTGACTCTTGAGAGAGACAAATATGGGATACACTGTTTAATGAACTTTTTCACTTGGAGAATGAATTTGTCCCTATAGGAATAATTGCATAATATTTTCAGGGTAGATAATTCTGTAATTTTTGGAAAGAGAGCCAAGGCAAATGCAGTGAAACTTTTTAAAGGTGTAAGAATGAGACCAGTGGAAATAGGAGAATCCCAGAGAACTGCGTGGATATGGAACCCAGGAATCAAGGAAAGGCTACAACTTTGCCAATGACAGCTGCAGAGTCCTGGAACATATAACAGTGTTTAGAGCAAAGAGGATAAAGGAGCTGTATGAGGATAAAGGAGCTGTATGAGGTGTTACCTGGGCATACTTTGAGATAAATATAATGATGCTGGAGAAGAAGTGAAATAAAGAAGTTGAATAATTTTCTTGTAGATGTAAAAGTCTTGTGAGTGGTCATTCTTGAAAGTTAAGGAAAAATGTTAAATTTAAAATTTTTATTTTTAAATTTTTTGTCAAATGAGTTGCAAATTGCATACATTTAGTTTTTCTGCTTTGCTTTTGAATCTGGTTCAAAAAGTATTCTGAACTAAAAAGTTATAATTCCAGATATAAAGGCCTGCATGTCCACACCTGAAATCCATCATTGTCGTTGTTTAACTGGCAACCATGGACTTTCACTGGAAATATCTAAAGCCTGTGAACAGTAAGATTGGCCATCGTGTGCATTCATGCATTTAGATTCTTGGTTTGTATATTCTGCAATATGCAAGTTCCAGTAACACAGAGTGTATGTGCTGACTGGGGCCAGAGTGGGAAGGAAACAGGCATGTCTCTAGCACTTTCCGATTTCTGGCCAATATTTTCAGAATTTTCTTTATTTCTTTTCCCTTGTTTTCCTCCTGTAGGAAATCCTCTGATCCTTTAGATTCCCAACATACTACTCTGCTCTTCTCCCAGAGCTAAGAGGACATCATTTTATGCAATGTCCACTAACATTTGAATTGAGGGGATTTGATATATAACTTTTTTCTAGGGCATTATTGTTTTTTACCTTTTTTAAACTTTATCTTTAGTTTTTTGCAGTTCATGAGAAAACAACTTTCCAATGAAGAGCAGTGTGAGAATTCTTCAACACTTTTGTACTATGTTTGAGTAAAGTCTTAGTGTGTTTATGTGCCAGAAGTTTGGTCCCTAGTGCAATGATGTTGACAGGAGGTCAATCATTAAGAGATGAAGCTGAGTTTCTCTGGCACATTCTTACTGTTGTGGTTATGGAATCCTCTTTAGTTCCTATGGAGATTGTAGTTATGAGACTGACTCATGAATATCTTTGGTTTCCTGTCTGCCATGTGATCTTTGTATCTCTACTATTCTCAAGACCTTCATATTTGATATATGCATCTGAGGATGGTCTCATCAGAGGTCATATAGGTGGGATGCCACATCTTATGCTTCCAGTCACCAACAATGTGAATGAAATAAAGATCTGTTTTTTTGTATTTTGTTACAGTGGTAACAGAAAATAGACTAATATACTTTTTAAGATAGTAGATATTAACACTAATTTGTTGAATATTTTCTTTTGTGATTTCCTAGATTTCTACCTTTTTACTTTGACCATTATATATTGGACACAGAAATAACAGTGTTAATATCTTTATGGCCTTTGTAGCATTTACAATCATTTGAACATATTAAAAGCCCACTTAAGTTTCCTCTCTTGTCATTCAATCAGCCCAGCATGATTATTTAATCACACTGATGTAGTCTCACTGAGGGATGTCACCTTCTTCCATGAGTACATCTAATACAACAGTGGAGAAGGATGCACCAGTAAGAAAGGAGGTGTGAAGTAATACCCAGGCAAAGGGCGGTCTTCTGAGCAAGGCCTACAAAAAAAGTGGTGTATGGTGAGTTGCAGCACTGGCAAACTACATTCTTTTTTTTTTTTTTTAATTTTTTTTTCTACAATTTCTCTTCATGGGCTACTTTTCTCTAAATAGCTTTTTGGGGGGCTAGAGAGATGGCTCAGTGGTTAAGAGCACTGACTATTCTTGCAGAGGACCTGGGTTTGAAATCCAGCACCCACATGGCAGCTAACAACTGTCTGTAACTCCAGTTCCAGGGGATCTGACTGCCTCTTCTGTCCT
>NW_008355824.1:1754911-1809926 GCF_000622305.1 Nannospalax galili
GGACACCTGTGTTGCTTCCATCTCTTAGCTATTGTGAAAAGAGCAGCAACAAACATGGATGTACAAGTATCTCTGCAATAGGACGAGTTCTTTGGGTATATGCCAAGGAGTGGTATAACTGGGTCAAATGGTAGGTTCATTTGTAGTGGCAAACTACAATCTTAAAGCAGTTGCACCAGAAGTGGCACCATCTCCACTCATCTCCATGAAAGAAGATCCACATTGGGACAATGATGCAACAACTTAGTCCATATGCAGAAGGCAGGAATAAAAGATATAAAGAAATTGGGAGGCAGTCAAGGAGTGTGGTAATAGCCCATGTAATTTGGTGAGTCTTGGGGACTACCCTGACCAAGAACTTGAATGGAGGTTTCTCCTGTCTGGCATTGTGTTTCTTCTTATATAGCTTTCAGTTACATACATGCATTTATGTACAGATATTGTATGTGTACTTTTTCAATAGTCTTTGGAACTAATACATTTCCTTCTGGTTTTTCACACCAGCTAAGCATTACTTATCTCTCTTCTCCTTCTCCCTGTCTATCCCTCCCAAATTAAAGTACCTCCATTTTCCCCATTTCAACCTTGATAAAACCTGTCTCCTTTGATTCCCCCTCTCTTGAACTCCTCCTTTACCCCCACAGTTCGTTGTATAAATGTCCCTCTTCCCCACCCAGCTAAATATCCCCATTTTACTCACTTCTTCTTTTGTAACACCTACCTCCTACAATTCCTTTCATGTTCCTGCTTTCACTTTACTGACATGGTTTCTTTCCATTTTCCTGGCTCCTGAAATTGCATCAGAATATATATTCACATATAAGAATTTGGTGTTAAGCTTCTTTTGCAACAGACTATTACATAGTTCCACAACTGATCACATACAGAGAATAAGTGTCTGATAAGGGCTGTGAGATTCCTAACCCTAAGTGGCACATTTACAGTGGAAGCTATTTCTAAGGCTCATGAAGCGTAGTGGAACAAGGGGTAGAGTGAATACTAATGCATTTCTCAACTCTTATCAATGACACTTCCTGATGCAACAGAGGCCAATGAACACAAAAGGCCAGAAACGGCCAAATTGTAGAGAATAAAAGCCTGTAAACTGTGGGATCCCTAGAGAGAACTACTCCTATGTTAAACTTTACATCCCCAGGGCTCAGGGACCATTGCAGAAGAGGGGGCAAAAAGATTATAAAAACCAGGGGAGGTGGTGCATGACCATAATAAAACAGAGTCTTATAGGCTCTTGGGACCTTACTCATATGAACTTAAAGCAATAGTGTCAGCCTGCATAAGGCCCATGCAAACTCAATCAGACAAAAACCCAGAATAGAACTGTGGAAATGGACATCAGGTCCTAATCTTAGCTGAAGAATGATTGACAACTGATTACTCCTGGGTGACCAAGAGCTGATCTTCTTTAAGTGAATGACTCTAGATAGGCTGACTAGACCCCAGTGGATGAACTTGCACTGAGGTATGTCTGGGGATACTAACTTGACTCGATAAGCCTTAATCTATATGACAGAATGCAAGGAATATGCCAGTGGGGGGGGGTCTATAGGGTGTTGTGGAATGGGTATAAAGGTGATTTGTATGAAATGAACAAAAATTCAATAAAAATATATGAAAATTTTAATGGAACCATTGAGTGTGTGGAGGAAGGAAATGAGGAAAGGGGGCGTGGGAGAAGTGGGTGTTATTGGGGGAGGGTGAGGATAATAGGGGTACCTGGACCGGGGAGGGAGGTGGGAGGTGGGATGAGGAAAGAGGGGAGTGATGAATAGATCTTGGGTAGCATGGGAAGACAGAGGTAAATGTGCTGGCTTGGGAAGCCCCTGAGAAATATACATACAGTGTCTGAACATTAGCGCATGTGTATACCTGGGGGCTGATGGAAAGGAGCACAGTGCCAGAGAGGAGAGACCTCCCTTCAAGTGGTTGGTCAGAGTAGTTCAAGAGACTGCCAAAATAACAGAAGGTATTGCCAGAGCCCCTGGTTATCTCCCAGAACTCTAAGGTAAGATTCGGACACAGGGCTTGGAGCAATAGAGCAGAAAATGACCTGGAAGCCTTTTCCCTGAAGACTTGCTCTCATAGTTCTAGAGGATATTATGCAAACTGCTAAGGGAGAAAAACCAATCAATGGTGCAATCGAATCCTAAAGCCAAATAAACATAATGACTGGCACAGAAAACTATTTCTATTGGTACAGTAGTGGCACTGTTCTCTGGATGACACTCAAGAGTTATCTAATTGGACTTAAATCCCTATCAGTGGGTGTTAACTCATGGGTGACAGAGTAAACAGAGTTTCTGATCTGGTGAGTCTGAAGTTTAGACTATGGTTGTTCTAACAACTCTCCAGGTGGGGTTGAAACAGTTAACATTACTAATTAGATGTCATCCCCCCCCCACACTTCATTGGTTTGTTTCATGTATCTGCTAGTGACAATAACTACCAGGTTAAGCTGAAAAATATTCCTAGATCACCTGCTTTCTTGGATCATCTGAATCCCTAAGAGTTTTCTAAGGAGCTATCCAATCTGTAAACTTCCGGAAGTTCTATTGCATATGTTTTGTTCCCTGAAATGAGGTACAAGTTTATTCTAATAGACAAGAGGAATAGGAGAGTAAATAGTGAGGTGTCCAAATACTTGTATTTTATTTCATCATCTGCATAGAACTGGTTTAATCAGACCAATAATCTCTAAGTGTCCTCTGAATTCGGTGTTGCAAAACTAATGAGCATAAGGTAGACTGTATAGCTTAGGCTGTCATTCCTCAGGATATATAGGGTTTTGAATAATAAACTCATTTCTTCCTGCACATCTCTTTGCAGAAGTTTCTGTTTCCAGAGGCAAGATGCTTCTTTGAGATTGCTTTAAGCCTAAAGATATTTAATTCATCTTAAAATTACTTTCTTTTCTATCCTACGGTACAGATCGTTTAAAATAGGAGAAGCCACACCCACATGCCCCTGATGATCAATTATTTCCTTTGCCTGAATTTATGTTACGAATCCCAGTTAGGTTGCTCTGCTGTGGAGAGTTTCACAAGATAAATGGCCTCCCTTTGGCTGTGTCTTTTTCTTCAATTACACAAACAGCAGCCGGAAAATCTGGAGGAGATGAGAACTACAAGAATTCTGGGAGATGCGAACGATTAGCCCTTGCATTATTACTCTTCGGAGGTTCTTCAAGCTCAGAGTCCCTCATGGCATTTTCAGAATAGCAAAGAGACACAGAGCCATCCTCAGTCAGGCGTCCTCCAGCTGCCAGGATAAGCCTTCCCATTGTACAGAGCTGTTTGTCTCAGAGTCCCACAACACACATGGAATCGACAGACACTGTATGGCCATGATGGGTTTAAAGAGATCTAATCATTCTGGAAGGCGGATAGCTGTGAAAAATGTTGTTACCCTGGGAAGGAAGCCTATCTGTCTCTAATAAAACAGAATGTAGTTACTGTACTCTCCATTTCCTAAAGCACTCTCCTTTGTATTATTAATTTTTTGAAAGTGCAAGTTTGGGAAAGTCTTCAGAGACATTGAGCTTATCAACTCGATTCATCTTCTGACAGAATAAATTTTCTTTATCAAAATAGTGCTCTTGAAACATTATTTTGCTTGTGGTCCTCCAAGGACAGGCAGTTCTCTCTGCGTATCATTCCACTCCATTAAGAGTAAGCTCATAATGATACAATTGTCATAAAAGGAAAAAGAAAAGGAAAAGAAAATTGTCCTGAACCATCCAGGACCGAGGACTAGGGATTTCTCAGTGAAACCTTTAGTATTCTTGAACCCACACTTTTGGACTTTGTGCCCTGAATGGAACTTTCTAGAAGTGCAGGGGTTGCTCCCAGATAAAAGCAGCAGTTTACTAAGAATATTTAGTAAGGAGCAGAACAATAGGCGTATCAGTTTCCTCATTTTGTGTACAGGAAACTGTACCAAGAAGGCCAGGGAAGTGCAAGGTAGAACTTGTAGTACCCAAGATGTGAGGGCATGGAATAGCTCACAGGATGATCAAGGTTTGGGACCGGTCCTCATCAACCTTAAAATAATTATTTTTCCTACACTACTAGGTAAAAATTTTCCATTTCTATTTTCTACTTGTAAAATCTGAGATCATACTTTCTGCATAACTATTGCTTTAACTTTTCCTTGGCAGAAAAAGTAAAACTTGGTGAGACCAAGGAGTTTATTGGTCTTTCTTACAGAACACAGGTGAGGGGTTACTTACAGAAGTGTAGGTGACACTCAGGCAGCTGCATCATCACAGAATCCCACCCCATCATGGATGGCACCCTCAGGGAAGCTGTATTGTGGATTTCCAATTTCAGACCACCTTTACCTCTTTCTGTGGTCTAGCATCTTCCAAAACCATTTGCAGCTGGTATGGCGGGGGAGGATAATAATAACTGAAACTCCATTACTATTATTACAGACCTGGATACCACTAATATTGTTCTGCTTTAGTTGCCATGGCTACAAGACAAATCTCAAGATTGCATCTTGTTATTTCCGTCTGGAACAAAGAATGCTAAATTTGGGGTGATATGTTTGTGTCCAATTTGTTGGAAGTGCTAGTACATTGCAAAGATGGCCGTGAAGTTAAAATGAGGAAGTATGTGATGTCCTCTTGGCACAGTTCTTGGCAATAAGCATGGCTGCTAAGCAAATGTTAGTTCATCTCTTTCTTCCTTTTACATGGCAGTATCTAGCAGTTTCAGAGACATATTCCATATTTAATACCATTTATTTTACAGCAATGGAATCAATGAATAATGTTAGTGAAGTTTGAGTAATATATAACATTAGTTCTAATCCTGCTTCATTTGGAAGCTGGATGATGTCTGAATCTTGGATTTGTTTTGACTAAACTGTCATCTTGACACAACCTAGAGTCACCTGGGAAGAGCATATTAATGAAGAACTGCCCCCATCAGCTTAGCCTGTGGGCATGTCTGTGGAGGTTGTCTTGATTGTTAATTGATGTAAGAAGACTGAAACAATTGTGGGTGTGACCATTCCTGGGCATGGGATCCTGAAGAGTTTAAGAGAGGAGAAAAGTAGCTGAAAGTGAGCAAGCAAGGATGCATGCATTGGTTCTCTGTGTGATGCTTTAAGTTCCTGCATTGATTTCCTCCCAATACTGATCTGTGACCTGGCACTGTAAGCTAAATAAACCCCATCTTCTCTCATTTTTGACAAGTCCTTTTTCATAGCAACAGAAGTGAAACTAGGACAGGTTCCTAGTGTCTGTATGTGTAAAGGAAGATGTGAGTTGGGCAAATCACACATGTATCCTCTAGGTTCACTGCTTGCGACCTGAGATTTTGTCAAGGTCCGTTGTTGATTGATATGAAATTCCACTTTTCAGCAACAGAAAGATAAACCCATAATAAATGACAGTGTGTACATTCTTTTCTTTAATCTTGTCGGTAATGGTAAGAGGAAATGCAAAAGTGGAAGATACTTCAGTGGCAGGCAGATACGATGCCATTGTTAAATGACAACCAGTTTCTCTGGAGAGGGGAAAACGAAACATTTCAAATTTACTGAAAGTCAATACCATTTGTTCTGGAATTTCTTTATAAGGGCTTCTGAGTGGTAAAATACAGTAATACACTTGGCTATTTCTTCTGTTAAACAATCAACTGCCTTACCTGGATGAATTTAAAGCCTTGGTTCTCAATTTGTGACCCTGAACAAGTACTAATGTCAGTAACTATAAACATGTTAGAAGGGAATATGACAAGTCTCCACACCTGTGTGTGTGTGTTGGGGGAGGGGAACGGTGGTTCCAGCAAACTGCAATCTAGGTAAATCTGATGTGCATTAAAATTTAGGATTTACTACTCAAGGAAAACAGAAATGTAAATACTGCCTACGTATAAGTGCTCATGCACTCAAAGTATATGCTATATTCTTCTACATTCCAAACATACTTGTTATCCTAAACCTAATAGAGAACAGTGACTTGATCTGATTAGAGAGCACCAATGTCATTTATTTTTACATTATTGCATTAATATATACCTTTTCCCCTTTATTCCTCTATTCCTCATCCACAGATGATGTGTCAGATACTCCAGATACACTAGAACTCTGAAGACTTTGAAAGGAAATCTCACACTGGCTGGTCCTGCCCTGCTGGCCCCATCACTCTGTGCTTCCTGTTCACAGAGTTCCTTCTCATTGTACTTTTCTTGCGTATGCAGGAGAGATCAGCAGCACAAAGCACAACTGACTGTCTTTTGCAGGTTTTCTGTTTTCATTTCATTTTCTTCACTTTCCTTTAGATTTAAAGATAATGAGAAAAATCTCCTTCCCCTGAATGTTTTATCCTACCCAAAAGAAAGAAAAAGCCTTCATTAAAATAATGAAGCCATTTCAGTATGATTAATTGTGTCCCAAAGTCATTGATGTCCACAAGGCAATGAAAACTTTCAACAGCCCTAAGCTCTGGCTGTGATAAAGTCAGTTGCCCACTTTTCAGTAACTGTGCTGTGGAGGACAGAGCAACCTTTGGCATAACCAAACTTAGATGAATGATCTGTTTCATCTTGTGCTGTAGCTGGATCAATTTGGTCACCAGGAGTAGACAGATTTCATTTGAGCCTTGTGACAGAAATTCATTTGGCATAGAGAATTCATTGAGGATTGCAATGCTTGTTGTCAAGGAAATGAATCTAAACATGGAAAAAGGAAAAATCTTTTACTTAGGCAAGCATGATGGAAGGGAAGAAAATGAAGGCTCACCAGACGCTTCAAGGTATTCTGTCAGCATAAAGGATTTTATGGACACTTGTGCATTGTCCTTGGCTATGTATGGACACCTGCTAAGCTTGGTCACCTCTTTGTTTCCTAAGTGTTGAACATGAAGGTATTAACACACACCATTGGTATAATTTTTAAATAAAAATAAATAAGCATGTAATTCATTTGGACACAGTGTCTGTTTAACCAGATTTATCATTGATCCTGACCAGACTGTGTCTACCAGGGGGAATGATGGCTTGTATTATTGATGCTCATTTGAACTGAAAGTAAACATGTAAAATTGCATGAATCATTGTGATAAGGTTTGATGAAGTGCTAACTAAAATACAAGACTGAACAGCAAATGTTCGGCCTTTCCTTGGTGGGGTAAACACTTTTTTGTGCCACTTGAGGAAGCTCCAGAATCAGAGGCAATGAATGGAGACATTCTGAAACATGTAACTTCCTCCAACGTGAAGCACAAAAACAAATAAGTTATTAGAGGAGGCTTGGAAATATGGATTGACTGTAAATGGAGTTTGCAGTTTGATGTATGTGAATTGAGTTGCAATACCAATAACACGAATGCTCAGCCATAATAGGATTCCTAAGAGAGTGGGTGGTTATAGGCCTCAGAAACCATAATAGCAATCTTCTCTCTAATGGCTAATCTTTCTCCAATCATGTCCTGTAGATAATGCTGTGGATGGGATTTAGTCATTTAATTAAGAGGCTAGAAGAAAAAGGGTAATAAACCAAAGCTCATGTTACTCAAGTAGAAATAAAAACGGATGGTCTTAAATCTCTCTCATTGTGATACAGGCTAAGGTTGCTAGGAAACATCGACAAATTTGCATGCCAAGACCTAAGAAACTGAACTCATTCTTCATGTTTTGAAATTAGATCTTTCAGTTGCTTCTTAGTGCTTCATGGATTGTCTTTAGAGTTTACCATACAAGTTATATAAATATACTTTAGTGAAAAATCTGTGTATTCAGTACTGTCTACCTGAAGGTATTACAAAACCATAATACCTGTTTTCCTGACACGAACTAAATAAACTGTTGCTGTACAGCTAATGGAGTTCAGTGATATTGAGTTTGTTTTCTAAACATCTAGCTCCTATGTGCAGTCTTTCATACAAGTGTGCATTTATCAAATTCTTCTACAGTAGCTCCCACTTTTAGTCGTATATCACAAGTCTCTGAAGGTTTTCAATTTATTATTTTTATTTTATGTGTATAAATGCATTGCCTGCATCATGTGTATTAGTACACCTATATCATATAATCCATGCAGAGGTCAAAGAGAGTGTTGGATCCCCTGGAACTGGAGTTATGGAAGGTTGTTAGCTGCCATGTGGGTGCTGGGAACCCAGGTTCTCTGAAAGAGCAACCAGTGCTATTAACCATCTCTCCAGCTCCAACCTCAGAAGATTTTTAAACTTTATTAATTGTTATAGTTTGTGTGTGTGTGATGTGTGTATCTGCCTGTGCCATGGCACACATGTGAAGCTGAGACGACAACTAGCTAGAGTTAGTCCTCTTCTTCTACCATGGGATCCAGGGAGCAAACTCAGCTTGTCATAGATCAGTGACAAATGCTTTTATGAACTAAGCCAACTTGTCTGCCCTTCAAAAGTTTTATAAAACACCAATGACTGGTTCTTACTCCTTGGCAATTAAAGGATACTTGATTGATTTAATCCCTAGACAACCATTTGTTTTGATTTCCAGGTTATTTAAATGTACATTCATGATTAGGAGTCATTATTTTATAATTTTGACTAGAGAAAGACTGGCATCTCATTATTCAGTTCATCTAGTTTAAAATAAGTGATGGCTAACTTTTTACAATTTGCTTTTATAGATTTAAACAATGTATTCATTATGATACTTATCTGTAGCTGAATGCAATTTAATTGACTAACCTATAACTGAAATGATTAAGGTTTTGGGACCATATAAAATCTCCATTTTTAAATGTAGGTTGGATTCTGTAATTATGTATCTTATCAGATCAGTGAATGGGAGGGAAACCTGTGTTATATGCATGGAAGATACCATTAATGCCAACACAAAGCACAACACTCTATTACCTTTCTAAAATAACTTTTGCAAGCTTTTTAATCTCTTCGATCTTTGTCATTTTGCTTAGTTCTTTACTGTTGGAATAACTCTGAAGTTATAACTTTTTAGAAAATCTCATTGCTGGGTGTGTGTGTGCATGCATGGGTGCGTATGTGTTGTACATGTTTGTGGTGTATGCAAGTTTGTGTGGAGGGAGGTGCATTCGCACAGAGGCCAGAGTACGTCTGTTGTTCTCCTCTATCAATTTTCCCTTTTATTCCCTTGAGACAAGGTCTCTCACTGAACCTGGAGCTAGGTTGACAGCTAGCGAGCCCCAGTAAGCTTCCTGTCTTGGTCCCCTACAATGTGCAACCACATCTGTCTTTTTTGTTTTTTATGTGGATACTGGAAATTTGAACTCAGGCCCACATTCTTGTACATCAATTTACACACTCAACTACTTCCCCAGTCTTTAGTTTTATCTGTTGGAGATTTTATTCTAGAAAACAACTCATTTTTTCCTATCAATATTTTAACATAATGAAAAAAACTTAAGTGTTTGAACATGACCTAAAAAAACTATAGTTATTATCTACTTACCCACCACTCAATTAGGAAACAAAACATTACCAATATCAGCAAATCCTTGTATGTCCTTCTCTTATTCACTAAAATATAAAATTTAGAAAATAATGATGTAGTCTACCAATAAAATTGAAATTTCGAATATACGACCAATAACTTTTTAGCTGTCCCCAAATCACATGGAATATATGCCTCTAACTTTAAAAACATATTGTTTATTTATCAGAATTCCAAATTTCACAAGTCCTGTATTTATTTGGCTCCTCATACCTTTCTTTATACTTTCACTAGATATGTAATGATTTAAAAATTAACAAAATAAGCACACTTCTTAATAGGTATCATATATCTATGTCTATCATCTATCTCTATCTTTGAAACTTTTAAATAGCTAATAATTGGGGCTGGTGAAATGGCTCAGTGATTAAGAGCACTAGATTATCCTATAGAGGACCTGGGTTCAGTTCCTAGAAACTACATAACAGGTCACAGTCATCAGTAACTCCAGTTCTAAGGCCTCTGGCCTCTCTGGGCATTGTACAATATGGGTGTACTTATAGGCAAAACACCCACATGCATAATATTAAAGTGTATTAAAAATTCACTAATTTTATAATTTCCATGTAGGTTATGCTACTATTGCTAATTTATTTTCAGTGACATACATGTACTATTCCACTGAATTGGTGTTTCACAAATTAGGTCCACAATATTTGGGTAGATAAGTAATACCAAAAATTTCACAATTGCATATGATACTTCCTTATCTACTGTGTTATTCAACTATTTCTCAGCTTAATATCAAGAAGTGAAATCCAGATGTTGGCTTGGATATATGTACCTTGTCTATATTGTTAACTAATATTTAAAATGAAAGTCGAAACTTCATCTATGATGATGCTGACACTTATTGGAAGTTTTCCCTTTTCGAGGGGCAGTCTCGAATGATTTCCATATAATGTTGCATTGTATGATCTCCACATGCAATGAGATGGGCACTGTAAAAATTGTTCATGGCTCTAACTTGGCAATTAATGTGGTTTAGATACCTTCTTGCTTGGTCTACACCTGTCCTAAGATGAGGTACCATTATGTTTTGCTTATGAGTAAACTCATGTTTAGAGAGGTTACAGTCAGGGCTGGAGGGATGGCTCAATGATTAAGAACACTGGTTGTACTTGCAGAAGACCTGGGTTCGAACCCCACCACCCACATGACAGCTAACAGCTGTTAGCTAACTCCAGTTCAAGGGAATCCAATGGCTTCTTCTATCCTTCGCGAGCATTGCACAACATGGGTGCACTTACCTACATGCAGGCAATACACTCATACACATCAAATAAAAATAATAAAAAAATAGGCAGGTTGCAATCTTATTTCATCTCTCTCTGTGTATAATGATCCACAGTTGAATTCTAAATTTTCCAAATTCAACCCTCAGATTTTCTCCTCTTATTGAAACCACTTAGTGCATATAAATACATTTGTAAGTTACTGGAATTTTGGTATTTCATGTTTAAAGCATTTCAACAAAAATATATGTTTTGAAAAGCCAACAAATTGCTAGGAGACATTTATTAACATTCTGAATGTTTGGATAAGAGGGATAAAATAATATAATGTGATTTATTTATTTATTTATTTGTTTATTTATTTATTTTTGAAACAGAGTGTCTGTGTTCCTAGAACTTGCTATGTAGAAGAGGCTGGCCTCGATCTCACAGAAATCCATCTGTCTTTGCCACCAGAGAGTGCTGGGATTAAAACATGTACCAACCATGCCTGGGTTATATGGTGATTCTTTATTTAAATATATTCTGTTTTAAAATAAGAGCCAATTTGCATTGAACTAATGGGATGAGAAGTAGACATATTCTCTCTGTGAAACAAAAACTGATGACAGTAACTGTAAAGATGCTTCTACTCCTGATGTTTGCAAACCTGTGACAAACCAGGAATACTATAATCCACATTGCTGAGATTAGTCCACATTTAAGGACATCAATTTTCTTGAGTTTACAAATACTTTTGGCTACATGAAATTTTTACAAGATTAGGTAATTTACCCCACACATTGTCAAATCGTTGAAATAGAAACAAGGTCTAGATTGAAGGAATCATGACAAAATATTTTTCTAATGATTTCTGAGAATTTTGTGGTCTATTATAGATTGAAGAATGAATCCTAAAATGCCCATCTCCTATTATCTAGAGCATACAAATATATTAGCTTACATTGCACAGAAAATTTTGTTAAAGAGCTTATAGGTTATTAGTAGTAATTTTTCTAATATTATTATGGCAATTAAATGAAAAATATAAGACAAGGCTGTAAGAATCAGCACTTCAACTTTCATATATTAAAGAACATGCTTAGTTATTATCTTAATGTGCTAACTTATGATGTCCACCTGGAGAATCTGTTGCATGAATTCCTAAGATCATGATGGGGAAACAAAATGGCACAGTAGCTTTGAAAGTGGGTTAGCACTTAGAAACAACTGGATACCCACCATCTGTTAAACAAGGCAAGCAAGTAGCCACACAATTGAATATTCCTGAAAAAAATTATACTCTTGATTAAATATATTGATATGTATGAATTTTAAAGTCATCCTTCTCATTCAAAGAGATCAGACACAAATGGTAATATAAGCATGGTTCCACTTACAGCATATTCCTCACGAGGCCAAAAGAAAAAAGAAAGAATTTACAAGATATGATTTACTTAGTCTGGGAGAGAGAGAGAGAGAGAGAGAGAGAGAGAGAGAGAGAGAGAGAGATTTATACAGTTGAAGAAGCATGGAGCTAATGAATTTCAGAGGAAAGGCTAAAATTCTTTCACTTAATTCCTGAGTACTAATTAAGCTTTTAAACTCCAGTGAAAAATAATTCCCTCGTGAGTTTGAGGACTCAGTTCCTATCCTATTTTCAAACTGTATCCTGAGAGCCATGAATTTCAGGTCACTGTGTGCTTAGAGAATGAAACTATCCTATCCCAACTCATCTTCCCCAAAATGATTTTTAAAATCCCAGAATGCTGTTAAGGAACCTCAGAAGTCATTTTTTGTCTGCAGTGAATACATCTCCATTTGTAGTAGGAAAGTTTTGTGTTTCATTTCCTACCCCAAGAGCTCTCACAATTAGAAAAGTTCTTATTAGTAAAGGGAAAAGAATCTTACCTCTAGTTAAACTATAGATTAACTGTTTTTTTTTTTTTTTGAAAATAAAACAATCTTCTATTAAGTTGTGAAAACTCTTCTAGCATCACATTAAGAGTGAGATATTCTGTCTAGCAGTTTTGATTTTAGAACAAAAACTCCAAGGCGATGCATAAAATATACTGATACATATATTTTAATTTTCTCATTTTCCTTCTTCTCTAGCACCATTTTATTTATATTGAAATGTTTTAGCTCAGAGTATTTCAGTGAGTCTTTAGCCTAAAATCCATAAAGTTTTTCTATTCCAGAGACTGAGAATTGGGTAAGATTTTTTTTATAGCAATTCTAGGTGAGAAGTCACATTTCCTGATGACTTAAGTAGGATGGGATGAAGGAGCTTACAAAGACCTTCACTGATATAGTGAGTTGTGAGAGAGTTATAAAATTATAGGTATTAATAATAGAAAAGTATTATAGATTCTGAAAGTAACTTTCACATCTATATAGGTTATATGTTGACACAGGATAGGAGATATTGCTCTGTTCTTGACTAGAGTTAGCTAGAGTGGTAAGGAAGACCTCTGAAAGGCCAGGTAAACAGTGGTAATCAGTACAAACATGGGTAAGAAAAAGTATACCTGCAAGAACTTAAAGAACAACTGATTACATAACAGGTAAAGATGATACTAAATGTTGCTAGATATTCTCACCAGCCACTTTAAACTACCAGCACATAAGACAGTGATTTCCTTTAATAGTAGTTTTAGAGTATATTGATGTATTTTAAACCTTGCAAAGGTGTATCCCCAAACTTAAATCAACATATAATTTTATTTTTGTTATACCTTAATGTACCAAGAACTCTATTTCCAAAGACACCATTTTTCCAGGTTTCTAATTTCCATGAAATATGGTACACCTTCCCCTTATTTCATGTAATTCTATTTTCTAGAGTGATTCAGTATATACCTATAATTGACAATTCTTGTAGGATAAAGACCATTAATCTTAATACCACCTTTTAGCTGTCTGGAAACTCCTTTCACTTGAGTGATAGTCAATTTTTGTGCTCTAAACCTCAACATACTAAAATAGTTTTCTAAAGACAGTTTGGCTAAAATATGTCACTGAAAAGGCAAAGAAAAAGCCTGAAAAATAACAGCTCTGTTGCTGAATTCCATAACTTTATCCCTGTATCAGAGTCAATGTCTACAGGAAGTGTTGATGACTTGGTCTGTAATTAAACATAAAGATACTTGCAAGCACCTATTCATATACTATATAATATCCTTGGGGATCATTTAACTAACTAATTTGGACAGCCTAGACAATAAATTGAGGGACTGGGCTCCTCTCTTTTTACAACTCTAAACATAATCTCAAATTGATTCATTGCTAATACATAAGAACCAAATGAAAAATTAATTAGATTGGCTACAACCCTGCAGTGAGCACTTTATTGCTTTGCTGCTTTGGTTATTTGATCCTCTTTCTTTAGATTTATCAATAAAGTAGCTCAGGTGGAAAAATAATAGAAGAAAGGTAAGAGCAGACATCAAACACAGCAAAAGTGTAAGTCTGAACAGCCTCCACACTGCAAATTTCAGAGCTGGTCTCCAGGTACCAACTTCACATGAACAATAATTCAGATGAAATCAATTTTCCTCATTTATTAAACTTATGAGATTTTCTCTTGCATGTTCATTGAAAAATCTTTGTAATGGAAATAATTTCTGTTAATATGTTTATCTCCCCATTTCACCTGTACTAAACTTTCATTAAAGAACTGACTTGGAAGCAATTATAGTAATAGAAAATTAGAAGCTGAAGGTATCAGTGTAACCCCCTTATTTTTATGGATAAAGACAGTAAGAACATTGGAGGTTAATGATAGTGCAGAGGAATGCTGACCTAACCATTGCTGTGCTCAACCAGTCTATTTAGAATTTTAATAATCACCATTACCCTGACTGCTGAAAGAAGTGCAAAGTTTCATGAAACTAAAGTAATCTCCCAAGCCATTGATGTAATTTACTTAAAATATCAAGAAAATCTAAACTTGATTATAAGTAAAATAATAATAGATTATTTTAAATTTTTATTCTAAGGGAAATTATGCTTAAGTTTTAGGATTAAAACTGTCTATAGAATGTAAAATAGTTGCATACCAAATGTAAAATAAGTATGCATATTACTTTGTTTATACTAAATCAAATACTTAGCATTTACTGAAGTAGTGGACAATATAAAATTCATCAAATGTTTTATAATATTTATGCTTAGTTGGTATTTTTTAATGAAACTCAAATACATCAGGCAATATGCAATACTAGCAGTTTCAAGATAAGCTCATTAACTGAACCAACTGTCATTATGTTTTTGTTATTTAAACAATACTGATTCTTTGGGAATTTCGTACAATGTATTTTGATCATATTCAGACCCTCTTCCCCATGTCCTCTCAGATCCACCTCTACCATTATGCTCTCCTCTCAATTCATGTCCTTCATTATTTAAGGCTTGTCAAGTTTAATTTGTGTACCCCTAATGCTCTTGGGTATGGAGCCATCCCCTGGAGCCTGGTCAACCTATTCACACTCTTAAAGTAAACTGAATCTACTTCTAGCAGCTTTTAGTTGCCAGGAGTTCCTCAGCTAGAGCTGGGGCTCTTTGCCCACAAAACCCCTCAATGATGGATTTTTGTCTTGCTTGGGTTTGTACAGGTCTTGTGCATGCTCTTACAACCACTGTGGGTTCATATATGAAATTGTCCTGTTGTGTCTGGAAAACATGATTTCCTTGTATTCTTTCACTAACTCTGGCATTTAGAATCTTTCAGTCCCCTATTCTGTAATGATACACGAGCCTTGGGAAGAAAGGATGGGATATAGGTGCCCCACTGAGTGCTGAGCACGCCTCAGTTTTCTGTTTTCTGGAGGCTGACAAGTTGTTGATCTCTGTGTAATTGCCATCTGCTGCAAAAAGAAGCTTCTCTGGTGAGTTGTTTTAATGCTATGCCAATTTATCAGGATAATAGTAGTAGGATCAACTCTATGGCCAGTGACCTGTCTAGTCACAGTCTTTTGGCCTTGATAACCATTCCATATGTGGGCTCAATTTTGTGAGGCAGGGCTTAAATCTAATCAGAGAGTAGTTAGTTAGTGTCATAGCATTCATGCCACTACCGTATTAGTGAGTATATCTTACCAGGTCAGTTGTTATGTAAGCTCACAGGTAGGTAAGACTAATGATTTTGTATCTCTTCCAGGAGACCCTGGCCCCCTCCTTTCCTTCAGGACACACCAGAACCCTGGCAGGTACCCCCTGCAACCCTCCAAGTCTTGAGACCCTGGATCAATCCACATTCCCTTAGAATGTTCATGAAGGAACTGGCCTTGCTGTGAATCTTATTTTAAACCAGCGAGATCCATGCCAGACATCTGACCTACAGAACTGTAAAACAGCAATATTGTGTTGTTTTTATTTACTTTCTGGCCTTGTATAATGGTAACCACCAGAAAATTCTATCTAACCCATTTGAAAACAATGTGAAAAAAGTCCAGAATGATTAGAAACATTAGTTAGATGGTGTTAAATCTCCTCCCAAGCCCTGCTTTTGAGAGGAAACTCTTGGTTTATTCCTTTCCTATAAGTAATGTGATTAATTGTTTTGATCTTTTTATGAATTTGCTTGTTTAATTTTTTTTTTTTTAGTTTGAAATGGCTCCCCTGGAGCTTTTACTCTAGAATTCCTCTGAATTATCTATATGGAAATTGTCTTTTTCTGTTTCAAAAAGTTTGAAGAAATAGTTTAAGTTGGGGCTTCCCTACATTGAGGCAAAAATAGGGGAAATAATCCCTTTATTTTCCTTAGTCTCATCAGCAAGTAGTCTTTTCCTTTATTTGGGGGTCAGACTCAGTTCCTTGTTTCTGGTTTATGAATCTTGAATAATATTACAATAATAACTGAAATAATTGCTTTTGTAAACAGCTATGTTCCATGTACTGAGAGTGAGTACTAAATAATTTGTTTACTTTCTCTCTGTGTGTGTGTGTGTGTGTGTCTGTGCATCTGTGTGTTCGCATATCTGTGTATATGCATGGCATATATACATACTTATGTAGGTGGGTACATGTATTTTGCAGATATAGCTAAGAAATTTTCCAGAATAGAGATGGAAAGGTGATGACAGAACTACAAGTTTATTGTAGGTCATCGGTACTTAGTAAGTGATAAAGCTTCAAGATAACATGTATATGAGTAAGTTCACTATTATGGTTTATGAAAATTCCTAAGACCATAATTAAATGCACTGATATAAAATTAAAACCTAAATTTCTGTTTAGAATGAGAAGGTTTCAGATTTATAAAAATCTGCGTTAGATAAAATGGATGCAGTATGTTATGCATTTATTTTATGGGCCATTTAAAACCTGATGATTAGATTTTACCCATATTCCTCTGACACAAGTATAAGAAAATGTCTTAAGGCTAGGTTTTAATGTTTACCCACTAATATTCCTCTGACACAAGTATAAAAATATGTCTTAAGGCTAGGTTTTAATGTTTACCCACTAGATAAATGCCTTCCCTTGTCAGAAAGCCACCACCTTAATAGTAGGAAAATTTCTACTAAAAAATATATTCCTATTTGAACAGTCACCATAAATGACTTGGTGATTGTTAAGCTCACTTTAGTGAATAAATACTTAAATCTATTTAAGAATGCATCCTACTGTACATAATTTCCATTGTTCCCACAATCTTTGGTCCTCTGGATTGATGGTTGAATGAGCAAATGGAATTATTAAAAAAATCAATTGTCAAAATTGGCTAAAGCAAAAAAAACTTGCTTCTTGGGCCGGAGAGATGTCTCAGTGGTTAAGAGCACTGACTGCTCTTGCAGAGGACCTGGGTTCGATTCCCAGCACCCACATGATGGTTACGAACCGTCCTTAACTCCAGTTCCAGGGGAATCCGAAGCCCTCTTCTGATCTCTGCGGCGTTGCACGACATGGGTGCACTCACATACATGCAGACAATACACTCATGCACATAAAATAAAAGTGATAAATAAAATATTTAAAGAAAAGATTTCAGCTTCTTTAAGCCAAAAACATTTCTACTGTTCTTTTAAATCTAGGACCTAGTCCTTTGGAAAAATATATTCTTATTGCTTTATTAAATAATTACTGAGTCATTGGTCATGTTTTTGTTGTAATTGTTCCTTGCTCAGACTTCCCCCTTTACATTTTAAAAAATATTCGTATCTAAAATGACTCAGATTTTCCATTAACTTCATAAAACCATTCTCATTTTTCAGCTTGATTTGGGTAAAATTAATCCAATGTTTAGATTAAATCTTGCCAATGGAAATCAATTTTTGGGGTAACTCTTTATTATACCTAGAAATTATAGAATTTCTTCATACTAAGAAAATTATAAGATAATTAAATACTGCTATTGATATTAAAATGCAACAAATTCCTAGACAGAATAGTCACTCTATTTCAGCTACCTGTATTTAATGTCACAGCATAAATTTTCTGATGTTGTGGGAATCAACCAACATCAACCACACAATCTCTGATTCACAGGAATAACTTGGTTGACTCAACTTCTAGGTTATCTGTGGGTTAGCATAAGGTCTGGAAGGTACTGAGAATTCCTATGGTGTACTCAGATTTGTATCTATATCTGGATTGGCTTTTTTATTAAAATTGTAAAAATCAATGTCTCCAATATCAACAGCATCCATAGTGTCTTTTTTTTTTTTTTTTTAAACAACCAAAGCTAACCAAATACTACACCCAAAGAGATTTCACTGGAAGTATTGGTTCTAGAATTTTAGGACAGACTGAATCTATCAAAAATAATTCTAAAAAGGTGTATCTTAAGAAAAGTTTAATGGAGGGCTGGAGAAATGGCTCAGCAATTAAGAGCACTGACAGTTCTTGCAGGCTTAGACGATGGATCTTTCTGGTCTTAATGTAAAAACTAAGAACTAGTGTTGTAGCTCTTGGGTGAGAGCACTGCTTAGTCTTCATTCTGCACAGGTACATTGGCCATGATTACTCCAGCTGCCATGGGTGACAGAAATACTTCCTCATACATACATTGAGGGGTGGACAAGAAGCTGTATCTGCTGCTGCTCCCAGTGGGCATTCAGTAGGAGCAGCTACACACAGCCCATCTAGGTTCATCAATATTGGAGAAAACAGCAGTTGCTCCAATCAAGCATCTGTCCCTGCCTACTCTGGGCAATTGTCCAGAGGGACTCCTGGACAGTTTTACTTCTGTTACTAATGGGAAATGGTCTGACAGCTATCAATCAAGCAGCTGAACATCTCACACTTGGAAAATTTCAAAAGAAAACATTTAATGACTGTTTAAAATAATGATTTAATCATGCAGTTAATATTGTTTTAAATTTTTATCCAATTTTTGCAATTTTCATACAATATAATTTGCTGGTATTTAGATACTTTCTTCTACTGTACCTCTCCTTACTGCTCCCCTCCTAATTCAATGTACTCTATATTGTTGCTATCATATACGATTTGCATATATATATACATCAGTCAATAGAGTCTGATCTGTGTCCCCAAATGTTCTTCATTGTGGGTCCATCCACTGCAGCCTAGTTAACTTACTAGGAGTCACATCCCTAAAAGAAGCTGTCTCTCCCCCCTCCCAGCATGCTGTCATTTATGTTGTAACTTACAAGCTGTCTGGAAAGTTTTACTCAGGCGTATTCAGCTGCAGCATTACAGTGCCTTTCTGTGACAACTCTGAAGGAGGATGGTGAAGAGAAAGCTTCATGGTAGGCAGAACCTCTGGCACTGCCCATGTTTATAGAATAAAAAATGCCCAGATGTCTGATTGTTTACTGATTCTTGTGTGTAACCAATGGTTTAGAAAGTTAGTCCAGGATGTGAAAGGGGCAGGATTGGAAGATTGGAGAGAAACATTTGGGTAAGGGGTGTGTAGATAGATATCTCCAAATGAATAAGAGATATAATGGTGTTTGTGCTCCAGATAGATGCTCATCAAAATACAACCTCAGAAGAATATGTCAATAATCAAGTACAGTTTTTTGTTCTATAGATTGCCATTAATCTCTTCCCCCAGAGAGTCCTGTCATCACCCAATGGGGCCTTGATAAAGTAGTCATGGTGGCAAGGATGAAGGTTACATATGGTCTTAACAACATGGACTTCCATTCACCAAGGCTTATCTGGCTATGGCTGCTGCTGAGTGCTAATCTTCTGGCAGCAAAAACTAATACTGACTCTCAATATGGGGTGACTAGCCTTTGATCTGGTGTCAGGTTGACTACACTGGATAAATTTTATCATGCAGAGAACAATATTTTGTTCTTACTGGAATAGATATTTATTCTGGGTTTGGATTTGCCTTTCCTGTACATAATGCTCAACTAATACTACCATCCATGGACTTAGACACTATTTTACCCATTATCAATATTGGGTAGTTTTTCTGACCAAAGAACTTACTTCACAGCCAAAGCAATGTGGCAGTGGGCTTCTGCTAACAAAATTCACTGAAATTTCTGTGTTTCTCAAAATCTTGAAGCATCTAGCTTCATAAAATTACACAATGGCTTTTTAGACATCTTTTTGCCAGCTAGATGGAAAGTCTGGAGGACTGTACAAGGATCTCAAGAGGCAGTATATGCTTTAAGTCACTGTCCACTATATGGTACTACTTCTCTTATAGCCAATATTCATGGCTCTAGGAATCAGCGTGGGACTAGGAATGGTACCACTTACCATCTTCCTTAGTGACATGTTAGCAAATTTTTTTGCTTCCTGTTTCTGTGAACTTAAGCTCTTTTGGCCTAGAAATTTTTGTTCCAGAGGAGTACTTCTACCAAGAGGCACAACAAATATTCCAGTCAACTGCAAGTTAAGACTTCCCCATGACTACTTGGAGTTTCTGATGCTTTGTATCAACAAGCTAAGAAAGGAGTTACAGTGTCAGGAAGAGTGACTCCTTCAGACTACTAAGGGAAAATTATTGAGCTGCTTCCCCTCAGAAGAAAGGAAGGAAGAATATGTCTGGACTGCAGAGGATCCTTTATGGAGTCTTTTGGTGTTCCCGGGTCCTGAGATCAAGTTCCACCTTAGTCCAAGGAGGATTATCAATGATCAAGACTATTCACGAACTTAGGTGTGGACCACTCCTCTGGGTAAAGAACCGAGACTTTCTGAGACATTTGTTGAGAGAAAAGGGAATAGGGAATAGAGGAAGATATTTATAAATACTAGCTAAGGTCATGTTACCAATCAGAAATAAGGGTTGCAATTTCTGTGAATGTTTCATTCTACTCTGTTAAGAACATATTTATGCATGTATGCACATATATTAAACAAATCTATTTGTGTCATATTTATTCTATTTTTTAACAGTGATGGAGATAATATCAATAGTTAAGTATTGTTAAATCTTTTATTAACATATTTAAGTAAAAGACTAAGTATCCCTCAAGGAACTTTACCATTTATTCTGAGGAAAGAATAGTGTGCTTTTAGTTTTAAGTGGGATAGTAATATAATGTTAGACAGATTTATGAACTTGTCATTTTCTTCATTTACAAATTAAACATCATATAATTTGATGGATAATATTATCAACATGATAAGATACAGAATTTGCTAAGAGACAAACCTCCAGGCAAACCTGTGGGGAATTATCTAGATTACATTAGCTTCTGGGCATGCCTTTGATGGATTATCTGTATTAGGTTAATTGAGATGGGAGGAACCACCTTAACTGTGGTTGACAATATCCCAGGGAATGGAGTTCTGGGCAGAATAAAAAAGAGAAAGTGAATTGAGCACTCACATTAATCTCTTTCTGCTTCCTGACTGCAGATGCACTGAGACTAACTGCTTCCTCCAGTTCCTGTGCCATGATGTGCCTGCTATGATGGTATCCTAACTGTGAGTCAACAGATCCTTCTGTCCTTAACTTGCTTTTGTCATGTACTTGTTACAACAATTCAGAAAGCTAGTACACAGTAGGAGATGTGATTTGGTGTCAAGTTGACAAGAAGTGGATTTGTGATAGCTAATCTTGATTGTCAACTTGATTGACTATGGAATCAAATAAAGGGCATACCTTTGGCTGGGCCTGTGAGGTCATTTTCAGGAAGGATTAACTAGGGAGGAAGTCAGTCTCCCAGAGTTGACAGCACCTTCTGGAAACAGCCAAGATAAAAAGAAATCTAAGTAAAAGCAGTGTTGCTTTGCCTATCCATCCACCTTTACTCCTTGCTGTTGAGTACATATAACCTGTTGCTGCTTCTGCTGTTGTTGCTGCTGCTGCTGAGGTTGAAATCCTTCACTGACAATGGGACCCATCTTCTGTGACCTTCCACATTTATTAGAGACCAGTGGCTTTCCAGAAACCCTCCAAGCTTTCAGAGCCATATTGATACTGATGAGGCATCTATCCTTGTGTATTGAGAAGCTAATAAGTTTTCAGACTTACCAGTGTTGAAACAGTCACTGCTAATTATCTAGGCCCTATTGTATAACCTAATTTAATAAATACCTTTTCATTATGTGTGTGTTCATTCTTCCAGTTCCATTCCTCAGAGACTGCTAATATATATGCTCATTGTTTTTCAGATAAAAGCCTTGACACTTACTATGTGTTACAGGATCTTGCATGCATCTATCCCTGCTCAGATCTCTGGTTCATATTTTACCACTACTCACTAGGACCAGTCAACCTCACCACAGTCTTATTCTCAATCCATCAACATATGAGCACCTTGAGATTTTCTGAGGTGTTTATGTTCTCATTGTTGATCTAATGCACAGTATTTTTTTTCTCATATTCATAGATCTCTTCACTTAATAATTGACTTCTGGATATTCAAAGCTCCATTTTCATGTTATTTTAGCTGATGTATGTTGCTAGACAAATTTCTTTTACCAACATTGTGTGCATAGCACACACATACACACACACACACACACACACACACACACACACACATACACACAAACACTCACACACAGGCATGGGTGAGTGGAATCCCTGCCTCATACATACACACATGAATACACTACACATATACTCCCACACACTGAAATTTCTCATAAGATACTCAATTTTGAAGGAAAAAAGGACACACGGTCATCACCAGTAATCTTTGGTTGCATGTGTTGACTGCATGTTTCTGCGCCATGCATTATTTTGTTGAGTTTAGTTTATGGCTAGAGAAAACAGTTCAATTTCTGTTCCTCATTAAATGTTTAAACTAAAATAAAAGTGCATGAGTAAACACACCTGGGTAGATCTGTGATCTGAAAGAAAGAGAAAGATGTCAATTTTGAACACACGTGGATTAACAACACTTCTTCATCAAGGTGTTGTGAAGCTTTTACTAGTCAGTCAATATAATGCTATTATATAAATAAATCTTCTAAGCATGTGCTACTCTGCCACATATGTTAGCATAAATGAGGACAGAAGTTGTGTAATGAATATGAATGTTAGGAAACTGCACGGGGAAATGCATGAGGAAGATCAAATGTTTTGATTCAAATACTGCAGCTTCTATGAGATGCTAATGAATTATAAAGCACATTTACTATTAATATATTTACAACATTTAATGACAATAGTTCATAACAACCTACATGTTATCTAC
This sequence comes from Nannospalax galili, assembly GCF_000622305.1. NCBI lineage: Eukaryota > Metazoa > Chordata > Mammalia > Rodentia > Spalacidae > Nannospalax > Nannospalax galili. The sequence continues at coordinate 1,778,186 of NW_008355824.1, forward strand.
CATCGTTCTTTGCAAAAAATGGCATTTGGAAGAGAAAATATACTGCAGGTTATATTGTATTCTTTCTCAATATTGAAATGTTTATGAAACTTTTTCTAAGTTGCTTTTATTTAGCTGTGGTGTATTAACTGAGGGTTGGTGTAATTCAGAATGAAGCTCCTGTATTTCCTTTTATCTGCATCCATGGGGTTGATTTCAATAATGCTTTGGAAAAATACCTCTGTTATGAATATATAAATTAAAGGAAAAACAATCACTGTCTGAGATTTTCCTCCATTTTCATGATGAGAGCCAGAGAAGGAAGGAAGGCAATTACTTTATTGTGAAGTGTGAGGGCTAGGGAGTTAATCTAGACACAGTATTTGCATAAAGTCTGCATGTGGTGTGACACCATTTGTGGGAACCGGAGGATTTGTTAGATGGTATTTGAAGGTCTTTCCAGCTCTATGAATTTATGACCTGCTATTGTCACCTGCCAAGACAGTATGCTGCTGATTCCTCATCTGAGGGCACTCAACTGAGCATGTCTCTAAATATTCTCCACTTCTCTATGGTCTGATATTTCTCTGTAATAACATCTGAAACCATTTCCACAAACTCCATGAAGCAAAGGTGGATAGCAAAGACATCTCTTATAATGGCAGAATCTGAAACCAACCAGCTGACTGCATCTCATTGCAAGGTCACAAAGCTAGCTCTTCTGTATACATTAGATGCTGTCTGACTCTTGATTATTTTCAGAGTTTTATGATTCTTGTTTTACAAAGAAGCTGAGACTATAAGAGTCAGATTATTACTCAGAGTATTAAGAAGCCTGGAAAGAAGCTTCACTTTGTAAGAAGCTATAACTAAACAAATGTCAATCACTTGTCTGAGAATCTGAACATAAAAGCATAAAGTCAAATTTGCCTCCTTTTATAAGAAAACATGTTTTACATTTCTGAGTATGAACATGCGTGCCCTGGTGCACATGTAAAGGTCAGAAAACAACTTGCAGAAGTGCATTCTCTCCTTCCACCATGTGAGTCCAGGAGATTGAACTTAGGTTGCCAGACTTAGCACTGAACCATCATGTCAACCCAGTCTCCTTTAAATAACAGTAATGGGTCCATTCACATATTTTTATATCAATGATTTAAACAGAATTCAATCCTGAAATGAATGTAAGGCCAATGATATTAATGAGATGTCCATGTCAGAAAATCATTTTTAATAATCATATTAACATTTATCCATTTGTTTTGCCAGCACAAGTAAAAAGAAAGAAGAAAGGAAGAGAAAGGAAGAAAAGCTACCATGGTTGTATAATGCTTACTTGCCAGGTATACCTTTGAATGCTTTAGATGTGAGAAATTTTGGGATCATCACAATAATCCACAGCTAGTTACTATGTAGACATTACGAGATGCTGCTTGGGTGGCAGGGGAATGGTGGCATGGATGTGTACAATGGATATTTGTCAGATTGTGGCTACTCATGTTTTTCATTGCCTCTCTCTGAGAGTTTCCTCTATATTATATTAATCTCTCTAGCATTGAATTATATTTTTCCAGTAGGTAGACACCTATAATTATTAAGTATCAAGTTAGATGAGGTTTCCATACTTTGGGACAATAGTGAGTACATAGCTAAGTTCGTGATGCAATTGTGTACTCAATGGCAGTAATGCTAACAGAAAACTGAAATTCCAGACATGTTACATGGAGATCACATCTGTAGTGGTGAGAAATATTTTTACCACACAGATTCTGTGGTTTCATTGCATCCCCCCAAATACTTGATTCTAGTCTATATTTCCAGACTTCAGTGATTTTAGGGGTTAGTTTAAGTGTTTAATAATTTTTTTATTCTGCATAAATTAGAGTCATTCTGTTGTTGCCAACAAGGCCAATGGCCAATTCTCTCAGTGTACATTAGCTTCCTTCATCTGTGGCCTGGTTTCTGTGGCTTCACTTACCCACAGTCAGCTGCATAACTGGAAGACTCTGGATTGTTCCTTTGCCCAGCGTACTGATGTTGCATGTAACCTACCACTGTGTTACCAGGCGCTAGACACACATGTAAGGAATTACTTTGCTTGGGTTATTTGAAGTGGGAAGACACACCCTAAATGTGGGTGACACCTCCCGTGGCAGCCCAGAAAAAAGGAAGTCCCAGGGAAAAGCCGTGCTTTTTGCCTCATTCCCTTGGTATCTCTCTGGAGAGTTCATTTATCCTGTTGATGCTGTCACCTCTGTGGCTGCTGTTGCTATACTCCTTCACTGATACAGTACCCAGCTTCTTCCAACATGGGGTCTCCAGGAATCTTCTAGGCCTTCAGCACCAGGTTGGGATTGCTGATGCATCTAGACTTGTGGACTGAGGAGCTACTGGGTTCCCAGTCTCTCCAGTGTGAAGGCAGCCATTGTTGGACATTCCAGACCATGTCATATAAGTCAATCCAATAAATGCCCTTTTAATATACATTGATTCTATCAGTCCTGTTCCCCTAAAGAACACTGCTAGGGGAAACATCTCAGTAGTCATCTCAGACTGAAGAAATTAGCATTTCTCAGGTTGCCAGACTTTGGATGAAAGAGTTATTACTATTTTTCAGCGATTAGATTTATTCAAAGCTCAACATTCACTAATCTAATCTCTAGATGCATTCAGCCATTTCCCAGTTGTTGAATCTTGGCATTCTAAACTACTTCTGGTAGAGCAACCATAGTTTTATCTACTTTGCTGCTATGTTTGTACATTCATTTCTTTCTCATTATTTTGGACCTGTGTAGTCTGATAGAGTCTCTTCTTCACATAAGCTCAATCATACTATTAATTCATGTTTTTTTGATGATTCTTGTAGGATGATGTCAGAATCCAAAGGAAGAACAGTTTCACTGGACTAACATTTCTGTTATGCCATGGTAGTGTCTAACAGCTCTGCTGAAATGAGACAGCTGAAGCATCATTTGCTATTTTAAATGTTTTTTTTAACTTTTAATTATGTGTGTGTGTGTGTGTGTGTGTGTGTGTGTGTGTGTACATGTGAGAATATATGCTCCTTAAATCCCCTTGGATCTGGAGTTATAGGCAGTTACAAACCATCTGATGTGGGTACTCAGAACTGAACTTGGGTCCTCTGCAAGATCAGTGTGTGTTCCTAACCTCTGAGCCATTTGCCCAGCCCCCAGATACCAGTTTCAATAATGCTGTTATCTGGTATATAGCCTCAGGTTACTGCTGGTGCTTCAGTTCAACATCTGAAAACATGGGGTAAGAATGATTTATATTAGATAGAAATAATGAATTCAAAACAGATAGCGAACTATGTTCAACATTTTCCTTCCTTCCATGTCTGTAATCACACTGTGCTTTTACTTCATCAGAAATCTGAAAGATGTCCTTGACTATTTTCTCTTCATGCATTATATCAAGATAATAAGTTCTCTAATTCTGTCTTCTAAATATCTCTTGGATCCATCAGGTGATTTTCAGATTCCAGAACAATTTGCTCTCTCTTCTTTCTTCCCTTTGTCTAATCCATATGTACATTGTCAAACACCATGAGTGTATGCTAAAGCTGTAAACCTGAGGAAAAACACCTTAATCATTTTACATAACCCTTAAACACAATTTCTTATTCTTTCTATGGTGTAGTTGTGTCATCCTCCATCTCTAGCCACATAGTTTTACCCTTATGTTTATTTTTTCTCCTTTTTTCATTCCTTCTATACTAAGTGTTTCAGGGAGATACCTCCTCCTGAATTTCCTCTGATCATACCCAAGGCCTCAGTCTCTGTTCTTGGGCTCACTCTGGGGCACAGGTTGAGCAAGTAGTCAGGATTTATTTGTAACAGGGAAGTAAGCAAAAGACAAGCAAACCCTTCAGAGTAGAGAGTGAACCCAGCTAAACAACCGCAAATGGCTGCCTCTAGTATTTGGAATCGTTTTGGTCTAACACTTCTCCTTCCCTTGCTCACCAGTGGAGTATTGGAGTGGCTTCCTTTTTGGAACAGGCAGAGACTTTCCTATAAGCTGTTTTACCCATAATTCAGTCTATTACAATTAGATGCATTAGATAAAAGAATCTACGTAAAGATGTAAGTTTTCATGAAGTTGAGAGTTTACTGGGTTAAATGAGCACCAAGTTTTATGAGTGCTCCCCAGGGAGCTCTGTGTCAGCCAGAGGAGCCTGCTTAGAGAAACCATTTTGTTTTTAAACAGACCTCTGTCCTTCTCCTTATCTGGTTCGCTTGGCTGCCTTATATCCAAGCTGCAAGCTCTATTGTTTATCTTCCCCAGTGATCCAACCTAGTTATTTTACCCCTAAATCTAATCCCTTTTCATTCCTTCCTGCTCCATATATTATGGCCTATGGATTCACTCTCCCCTGCTGTACCCTGTCTTATATACATGTTTCTTCCTTACTCATTTGTCTCATACCTGTGTATGGTTCATGCTAAATTTTCTCTTCAGATAGATTGCACTGCCCTATGAAATCTGAACAGTAGAGATTAGACTTTGAAATCAGTTCTATGGTTCATGTATGTAGTGTCTGAATTCAATAAGGAGATAAACTCTCTGAAGGAAAGCCGAACTGAAATAAAACTTAGAATTAAAAATTCAGGAGCTCAAACAAAAGGTCTCGAGGAAAGAAACAAAAAGGAAGTGGAGGAAATGGAACAGAAAATATCAGATTTGAAGATAAACTTGGGAAAATAAATCCCTCAATCAAAGAAAATGTCAAATTTAAAATAAGCTAGGAAAGGAATATGCAAGACCCCTGAGATACTGGAAAAAGACCAAACATACAAATCATGGATCTAGAAGGAGGAAAAACCCATGTCCAATACAAAGAAAATGTATAAATGTATTTAATATAATTGTAGTATAAAATTTCCTCAAGGTATACCTATCAAGCACAAGAGGCATACAGAAAAAAAAAAGATATTGATAGCTATGAGAGACAACCAATCAAGTCACATATAAAGGCAGGCCCATCAGAATAATAGCTGACTTTTCAATGGAAACTATGAAAACTAGAAGACTTGGACCAATGCCATACAAGTCATGAAAGAACACTAATTCCAGACCAGGCTACTATATGCAGCAAAATGACCACTTGTAAGTGAAGGAGAAAGAAAAATCTGTCATTGATAAAAACAGATTTAAGGTGACTAACATAAAACCAGCACTAAGGTGAATACTGGAAGGAACACTTCAACCTGAGGAGAAGATAAACCACTGTCGAGTGGGCGCAAAGTATAAACAAATTATTCCAGGATCCTACAACTCGAGCATCAAGTCCAGCAATGGACAAATGATACCTCATGAAACTAAAAAGCTTCTGTCCATCAGGGGACCCTATCATTCATGTAAGGAGACAACCTACAGAAAGAGGAAAAAAGCATTACTAGCTACATATCTGACAGAGAGTTTGTATCTAGAATGTACAAAAAAACTGTAAAAGTAAACATGAAAAACAAAAACAACTCAGTTAAAATAATCAGATATATAGAGATTAGAAACACATGCAAATATCTTAATGTCAATTGCATTAAAATGAATTTTTCTGTATGAAACTGTGTATTTTAATAATGAAATGGAGATCTTTTTTAAAGTTAACACGTCATTTAATTTTATATCTTAAATGGTTTATACTGAGTACGATATTGTATAACTGTAATAATTCAACTGTAAACCTAAAAATTTACAGCCAATTTTGAAAGAGATGCATCTTAGCTCAGAAGATTTTTATTTAATATGTCAATGCTGTTATAATGAAATGCTTCTAAGTATGTAGTTATTAAATAAATAATTTTTTAAAAAGTGGGCAAGGAGAAAAACAGAGTTCTCAGAAGATGAAATGCAAATGGCTGGAATTACTTAAGAAAATGTTCAACATACTGAGTTGTCCGGGAAATGCAGATTGAAACCACTCTAAGATTTCATCTTACCACAGTCAGAATGACTAAGATACAAAAAACAAGCAAGGACAAATGCTGGTGAGCATGTGAAGGGGAACTTTTATCCACTGTTGGTAAAAGCGCAACTGGTACAGCCATGTGGAAAGTTCATATAAAGCTCGAAATTGTTCTACCGTTTGATCCAGCCATACTGCTCTTGGGCACATGGCCAAAAGACATGTATATTTTACTCCAGAAATACCTGTTCATTCATGTTCATTGCTGTTCTTTTTATAATAGCCGAGAATTAGAGATAACCTTGGTGTCCATCAATTGATGAAAGAATAATGAAGTTGTGGTACATATACACAATGGAATATTATTCAGCCCTTAAAAATGAAGTTATGAAATTAACAGGTAAATGGCTAGAACTGGAAGCAGCAATCCTAAGTGAAGTAACCCAGACCCAGAAAGACAAACGTCACATGTTCTCACTCATAGCTGAATGCTAGTTTTGGAGTCTTAGATATGCATGTTTCAATTTGAAAATCCAAGGAGGTCAAGAAACTAATAAATGGCCATGGTAGGGGTAGGCCACCTGGAAGGGGAGGCAGAATGCAATGATACACATTTTTATTTCTTTCTGACATCCTATAAAGTTGATTATTTAAAGTTTTGGAAGCAATCTAAATGGCTTTAAGCATACATTTCCCTCATGAGTTTTCTTTTTCCTGGTTCTTTTTATTCTTTTGGCGTTTTTCACTACAAACTCCATAAAACTTTTTAACCACTGATCATTTTGTACTTCCTCATGATCCTGCTTATAGGAGTTGTTTGCTTGTTGGGAAGGAGGAACAGCTGCTTGGAGAGGAGGTGCCAGAGCACTACCATTTTGCAGTAGTGCATGGCACAAGGTTGTGTACAAGAGAGTATTTGTTCTTTCCTCACTTTCTTCTTCCCAGCCCCCTGAGTTCTACAAGGCTGCTGATAAAGCTGGGTACCTCTCACTCCCTCCTCCGGAGTCAACAGAATGCCTTCTGTAAACACAGCTTGTTTGTGGTTTTGTATACTTCTCCAAGAATTTTGGTTTCAGGGGAAATTCTCACCCTCAGCTGTTGCCTGGTGTTTCTATTGTTCTAAAGAAGGAATTTCTGGGTTTTATCACACTGTGGTATTATCTTCCTACTGAGAGCTGAAAGCTTTATCTAAATCTGGTGCTTATCTTTTATTTCTACCCTGTGGGCATTTACTCATTCTTATAGCAAATATTTCTTAGTAAACTATTACAAATACTTTGTTTCTGGGGAATATTTTTCAGTATGAAAATGTATGGAATATGCCCTCAAAACATTTTCATTCCTGTGAAGACAGTTATGCACTCACAAATTATGACAATACAATAAATTAATTACAGGGATAGAATTATGCACCCAAAGCTACAAAATACGAATGTGTATACATGAGATGGGGGGTGCTTCAGTTAATTCACATAACAGGCACTGATCTGCTGCATCAAGGTATTATGCTACTTGGAGAAGCAACCTTGACAAAAGTTAGCATGACCCCTTTCCTTATAAAGTTTTGAAGCTAGTTAGCTAAAATAATGAAATGATTCTAAAATAAGAAGAAAGCTTTCTAGGAGAATAAAGGAGAATGTTATAAACACTGAGAAGAATGTCTAAAAGAGGGAAACTTGAGAAGGTACCATGAATCTGAAAAGAGAGGCTAATGGTGAATCATAAAAATCAAGAGGTGCTAGCTAACTGGAGGGACTAGAGATACACGAACTATTCATTGTATGTTATCATAACGGTTTATATTTTATCCTATAAACATTAGTTGGGATCATTGAGGACTCTTTAACAAGGAAGTGGTATCATCAAATTAATTCCCTGATGAAAGTACTACTAAATAAACACAGATAGAGCCTGAAATTAGACTTAGGGGTTTGGACAATAAATTTATATCTGCAGACAAGGAATAAGAAAGCACTGATCTGCCGTAGAACAGTCAGCTCTAGAGGGATAATGGAAAGACTTCATTCCTCAATGTTCTGATTGAAACAAAGGTTAAATTACAGTGCTGTTTACTAAAGCAGGTACATGCACCTTATAATGCTTTATTTGGTAAATATAATATTTACTATAGGGTTTCAGGGTGATCTTACAAAATCAGATTCCAAAGACTGCATACAGGGAGCTGGGAAATAACCAGGCATCTTTTCTATACATTGTTATTTTTTTTTCCCCTAGGGCTCAATACGTTCTCAATTATGTTTCCTGTACCAATTTATTTTTCTGTTCGCTCTGTAATCTGACTTCTTCAGCAAGGTTCATAGGTTTTTCTTCCATTCTGTTTGGCATCGTATTCTGCTTGATCTGGATTTGGGGTGCAATATCCCGCCTCATTTTACTTACACTCTAGAGCTAAACTCAGTTTGAGTAATTCTGTGTCTTTGTGAGATGTACTATTCCACAGTATTGATTGAGAGATTCAGGAACCACTTTCAAACTGTGGCTAAAATAGCCTTTTATGTTTTTGGGTTTTTTTGTTTGTTTGTTTTTTTGGTCTTTTTGAGACAGGGTCTCCTTGTAGCCCCAGCTGTCCTGGAACTCACTATGTAGACTAGGCTGGCCTTGAACTCACAGAGATCCACATGCCTCTGCCTCCCAAGTGCTGGGATTAAAGACACGTACCACCATGCCCAGCACAATGCACAGCTTTTTTTTTTCACATGAATTCTGAGATTGAACTCAGGCCCTACTAACTGAGCTATCTCCTCAACCCCTGATGCTAATACTCTCTTTTTCTTTTTTCTCTCTCTTTTTTTTTTGAGACAGCTGGCCTGAAACTTGCTATGTAGACCAGGTTAGCCTTGATCTCAGAGAGATGCTGGGATTAAAGAGATGCATTACCATGACCAACATGGTGCTAATATTCTTAACATATCTTTCCTACCTCTCGATTCCTAAAGAAAACATGAATGGGAATACATATTTTGAAGAAAAAGGAAGGAGCTTAATTTTGTCCATGAAACATCTTCATGTTGTCAAAGTAGAAGGACATTGTATTAGTTAGGGTACGCTAAAGAAACAGAATATACATAATTAGCTTACAGGATAAAGTCCAAGTAGTCCAACAATGGCTGTACCACACTGGAAAAAATGAGAATGCAGTAGATACTCAGTCCACGAAGCTGGATGTCCCAGTAGTCCTAATCTGGTGCTAGTCTTCAGTCTACGTTGGAATCCAAAGAAGTTGGTCACAGCAGCAAGATGAACTCACCAGTGAGAAGAAAAGCAAGGGGCAAAAAAGCAAAACTCCCTTCTGCCGTGGATTTTTATACAGGCTGCCGTCAGAAGGTAATGCCCACAATTAGGGTGGATCTTCTAGCTTCAAATGATCCAATCAAGAAATTCTCAGTTAATCCCAGATCCAGTCAAGTTGACACCCAGGATTAGCTGTCATAGGAACCTAGTGCAACTGGATATTGTTTTAAGGTAAGACTTCCTCAAATGGGCTCAGAAAGGAAAGTTTGCATGAAGAAAGTTCATTTGGAAAGACCCATGTATCCTCATCTCTGGGGAGGGAGAGTGTGAAGGAATTAGAACTATGGAATTGGTGGGGTTAGACTGAGATTCATTCGCAAAATAGATTGTAACTCATCTCAGGAATGCTTTAAATGTGAGACAACCCCCCAAATTTGTCCAACATTGATAGAACAAGAATAGACTATTGTTTGCTTGTATTTAATATCTGTAGGATAAACACTCTCCCAGCTAAATGACGTAGCTCTGGACAAGCCACATTTTTTTTCTAGTGAATGTAATTACTAGAAAAATATTTCAATTAAGACCTGTAATACTCCAGAAGCTAGGTGAGCATATGTTTCTGTCCTGAAAGGGAAATCTCAGGGGTACATAGTAGCATTTGCCTTGAGTCCATAGTGGAGTTTAAAGATTCACATTTGGTAAACACAATTATATAGGCAATAGTGAACCAAGAAATTGAAATGCTGGATGTGGGTAGTATAAGTTGATGACATAAGAAGAGAAGGTCTTTGTAGGACTCCAACATTTGGGGACAAAAGAAGGATAACAAATGCAAAGAAGAAACTAGAGGAGGGTGTCAATCAGGTGATGGCAAATTCTGAATATCAGGCATAACCTTCTAACTGTGTATCTCAAAATGCATGTGTTAGAACAGTGCTGAAAATGGAACTATTGAGAGGGGATTAGGTTGTGAGAAAGTAATGTCATAGTGAAAGGGCACCAAAAAGTTTGATATTTTGCCCGCCTGCCTTCTGGTGTGTGAAGACAACATTCCTCCCTATCTTGAAGACACAGCTTTGAAGCCACTTTAATCTTGAACATCTCAGCCTTTAGAACTATAACAATAGATTTCTGTTCCTTAAAAATTACCCAGTCTTAGGCATTCTGTTGTAGAAGTTCAAATAGAACTAAAATCCCAGGAGAAAAACAAGAAAAAAAAGTCAAGAAAGAGAAGAAACTAGAACATTTAATCATTACTGGACTGTACTCAACAGAATACCCGCAAAGCCCATTCTGTCTTTAAAGCGTCTCTTGTCAATGTTCAACTATTTGTTCTTATAGCTATATATGAAGGATTATTTCTAATTTAAAGGCAAGCAAATGTTTCCTGTTCTCTAACTGCATTAAATTAGCAACTTTATCACTGACATGCCAAAAATAATCAACCATGAAAAATAGATAAGACCAAAGTAAGCATAATTTTAAACGAGATCATATACCGATATTTTAACGCTCTCAGTTTTCAGTGAAAACACAAGAAATGGTCATAATTTTAATAATGTTTTCCAAATTCTGATTTTGGTGGGTTGATAAGAGAGAACATTCTGGTTTAGATGCTAGTTCTCTTACATACCTAATCTAAACCCCGCTTGTCCTGATATTTCTGTTACATGCAGGTTTGTTGGTAATATTAAAGAACAACATTGTTGTAGTAGTTTAAAAACCAAGATGTACATAATTATAACCTGATATTTTAGATATTAAGAATTTGAAGTATGTTTACTAATATATCACATTTATGAAATTAAAAGAAAAATGACAATTATGATATACTCTGCTTTAAAAAGAATTTTCTTAGAATAAGGACTATAGACTTACATAAAACCAAGTTGAATAAAAGTCTTAAGGGACCATGTTGGTAAGGAAAACTGTGAAAGGAAACAACTGTCATATGTTATAAATATTTTAAACAGTATATTGGTGAAAAGAGCAACCCAGGAATGAGATGGTATGAGGAAGGGAGAGGAAAGGATCAAACCACTTTAATCCTTGAAATGCTCACAATTCACCTAAACCAAATAAGTCAGCATCGCTGGTGTCATTCCTGATTTCATGAACCAGATTTACAGAAAAAATTATGGATTTTAAGCATGCATTTCATATAACTCTTAGAGGTAGTACATATGCACCATCATTATAAATTATTTTGGATCCTCATAAAGTAGATCATTCTGCCTGTCACTTCTATTCAGGATATTCCAAAATAAGGTTGCTTATGAATTTAAGATAATGATTTCTCTCATTAAAAACACGCCAATAGAAATATAACTACTTAGCAAAAGAATGTAAGTGTGGGGCTGGAGAGAAAGCTCAATGGTTAGGAACACTGGCTGCTCTTGTAGAGGATCTGAGTTCAATTCCCAGCACGGACATGGTGGCTAACAACTGATCATAACTCCAGTTCCAGGGCACCTGACACCCTCTTCTGATTTCTGCAGGCTTTGCATGACATGAGTGCATGTACATACATGCAGGCAATATATTCATACCATTAAAAAGTGAAAATAGTAAATAAAATAAAAATGTAACTATGAAAATATGTTTTCAACTGAGAGTATTTTATGTTTCCTTGGTTTGTATTTGCTTTTTCTGTTTTGCTACATATAGATATAGAAAGACTTACAAAGAAGAAAATAGAATTGTCTTGAATTTGAGTAATACAAGAAAAATACAAAAAAGAATAATTGTTAGAGGACTCAATAAAATAGCAGAAAATAGTATTATTTATAGAATTTACACACACAAGAAATCTATACACAGATCTGAACAGCTCTGACAGCCTGTGTGACATTTCCTGTGTTCATATGAATCACTAGAGGGCAACATATACTATACCTTTAATAGTCATCTATCACAGAGTTTGTAGAATCAGGGGAATGAGACCAGAGAAAAATGGACATAATAAAAAAGATAAAGCTACAAAGACTCAAACTCTTGATAAAACCATCAGTTAATTTAGTTAGCTGCACAACAACAGTAACTGTCATCTTAGAAGAGATCTACTGAGTGAAATCTTATTCTTTTGCTCTTTAATGTGGGAAAAAAAATCAAGAATTTTAAGAATATCAAGTAGGCATTCTCTGAAAGACACGGACACAATCATGCAGAATATGAAATGGAAAGTCATAAAAGTGAATTCTTCCTTCATTTGTAATTCAAGTGAATTCACCAGTTATGGAAATCACTTGATTTTTTTTCTGTACGGATCATTTCATCCAGGTAGTTTGGTTTAGGTCTTCATAGGGGCTCATCTCATCATTACCCAGGCTGAAAAACTTGAGGTAATTTCCCATGGAGAAGTCCATGAGGAAGGGACTGGGGAGACCAACACCTTTGGAAGTACTGCTGTCATTTTCACAATTGCTAGGTAATTTAAAACTTTGAATCTAGACACTACTTTTGTCATATTTATACTTTAGTTATAAACCTCTGTCCCTGTAGTGAAAAAATTGTTTACATTAATGATAAATTTATAAAGTGAATGTAATATATGTGTTTTCTGTCCCCAAAGACTTAAGAAATAAGAAGAACAAAAACTGGAGAAAAAGAACCACGATGAGGAAAAGATACACAACACAGAAGTGGAGAAAATGAACACAGAGAAGCAAACTGTATTTTATATGGCAGCATCTCAAAGGGGTTTATCTTTCTATAGTTTGCTTTTATTATTCCAATTCTGCTGGCCTGAGTACAGATACTGGATAATTATGATTTCACCACAATTTGATCATTTACTATGTGCCAAATAAAATGCTAGAATTTCATTCAGTCTTAACCATGCCTTTGTAAAATAGGAAGTATATGTATGAGAGCATTGAAATTTTAGAGCTCACTTCAGTGACAGAGGTAGGCACAAATCCAAGCATTGTGTCCAGAGTCTGCTGTTTTGACTAAAGTCATTCACTACTTTCCATGAATAGAGGCTGTCTCAGAAGGAAATAAGAAGGAATATTTGGGCATGTAAATTTCACAGGAAATGGGCATATAAATTTCACATTCATTTAAAACTGTTAAGTCCTCTTTAATTTTACTATTTACATTTCTTCATGGAAACGTTCAGATTCTTGTTTCTTGAAAAATATATGAAAAACTGAAATAATTACATGTTAAAATAATTACATGTTAAAATTTTAAAATAGCAAAACATTGACGTTAAAGAGTATTAAAACTTTTTTAAAATGTAGTTTACGTTTTTGTTTTGAGACAGCATCACATGTTTTTTAGCCAATGATGACCTCTTAATCTTTTCATTCTCTTGCTTCCATAACCCGAGGGCTGGGATTGCAGGCATGCGTCATACTCTCAGATTACACCATAGTGGGGATTGGACCCAAGGCTTCTTGTGTACTGTGTAAGTAATCTGCTAAATGAGCTACATCCTTAGCCCAGAATATTAGCACGTTTGCACAAAGGTGGTGACAAAATTTTACATATGATTTTTGGGTAACATTTATGGAAACTAAAGGAAGAATAAGGCCTTCTGACATCCTTGAAATTATCTCCTCGGTCTATGACCAGGGAGCTTAGAATTTCACGCCTTTTGAGTATTCGCCTACTGTGCAGAGAAGCCAAGAGACCTTCTGAGGTTTGTCTATCTAATTCATGTGTATCATCCCTTGCTTTTTATAGACACTTAGAAGTTGCTGCACTTTAACCAGATACCCAAATATTTTATTCTTCTAATATATTTGTATACATGGCTACCCCCAATGATCTTTCTCTTAGATACTGAAAACATTCCAAATCTCACTATTTGGTTTTTCAGAGAATGATATATTTTTCTTCCTGCCCTTCAATTTCCATTGATATGTAACAGGACCTCACCTAAAAACTTACGCCATACTTAGTCGTTAAAATGATTCCTGAATATATCATTTCACTGAGCCTGCTCATTGACAACAATTTCTCTTCTTTACTATAAACATTCAGTTTATTAAAATGCAGACTTTACCTAGCTTTTGCTTTTCAAAACTGAGTTTGAAAACATAATTTCTAATTGAAATTTAAGAAAATTCATAGTAAATAAAACAATCACAATGTAAACAGTATGTTTTCCATAGTGTCTGTCTGTGGCACATGGAAAGGAAAATCTGTCACCATGCTGATTTTCTTTGACAAACTTTTCTGTTTCTGGCTTTCAAAAATCATGAATGTAGGTGAGCATGGTGGTATATGCCATTAATCCCAGCACTCAGGAGGCAGTAGAAGGTAGATCTCTATGAGATCCAGGTCAGCCTGTTCTATAAAGTGAGTTTCAGGCCTGTGGGGGGTTACAGAGAGAGACCCTGTCTCAAAAAAAAAAAAATCAAAACAGAACAAAAATTATGAATGTGTATTAGGCGCTTAGGTCAGGCTCTGGACTTCACAGTTTCTTTCTAATTTGAGTGTTGTTTCAATGATTACAGGATGTCTTTTTTTTTTATACTAACCTTAAGCATTAGGGAAAAATGATAAATGCCTGAAACAATAAGACATTAAGTAATAATAGAAGATTGAGCATATAACTTAAAATTCAACATTTTCTTCCGCATATAAAATATATAGAAAGGCTTGAGAGGACAAGGAGAAATTATTAATTAAGCAGAAGAAAATATTCATCTTTAGAACAAGAAGTGAAAATGAATGAATTAAGTAGAAATGTGTAAAATCAAGTTATATGTGAAAGAAGGTACAGCGATTATTTTTGAGATATTTTATCACTTAAAACTTCTTAAATTGCATGTATTATCAGTATCTGCTATGGAAAATCCACCAATTTTTCAATTTCTCTAAATATAATAGTCCTTGAAATATTTCTTATACCACTAGGGTGCCATTCAGTAAATTGCTTCTTCATAGGCAGTGAATTGTTCACTAATGCCCTGAGAAAGAAAGCCATGTACTCCCTAGCATTATAAATGTTATCTCATTAGCTCTAAAAATATACCTATGAGGACTGAAACTGGAAATGGTCAATATTTCTATTATTTTCAGAGGGTGAATGATCAGGAGACTGAAGGGACTATGAGAATTACAGCTCACATTCTTAAGCTGTTGTCATAATATCATGTTTGATCTAAATTAGGAAGGGCAATTCACATGTCTGCATATCCATATTTGCAAAGCATATTTCAAGAACTGTGAGAAAACTTTGACTTTAGAAATCTTTGTTTAGAACTTTATGTCAAAGTCAACTTTTATAATAATATAAAGAGTTGGTATATGGGTGAAAAAAATTCATCTTGTCCAGAAAGATGGTATTTAACCTCAACTAAATAGTGTAGTAGATGAATAAATGAGAATAAAGTGCCAATGCCTAGTGAATTGTTTTCGCTTTAAAATTGCTTCTGTAATTTTCCACTTTCTGGATATCTGTATTTTTTTGAAAGTTTACTAATGAAAAATTTCAGCAAATTTTTACTCTTTTAAAACTCAAGTTTTTTGTAGTTTACTTGCTATTGACTACAGGCAAGATGAAATCATACAGGTGAGTACTTGAGGAAGTGCGTCTTTAGACAGTTTCGGTGTTTTGGTGTATCTGAGGGGCTTTCTTCTCACTGCTATAGAAGTGCTCATGACACCCAGAACTGGGTGAAAGCATGGCTACCCTTGCTTCTTGGCCTTATTGGTTAGTTTATGTTGTTAAATCCAATGCCTGACTTCTGCTGACACAGCTTGACTCCATGTCAAGATCAGTGTTTTGGGGCAAAATCGTCTGAATACTCCACTTCTTTACATTTTACAGTCATGGTCGATTTTCTTCTCTTCACTATTTTCTTTCTTCTCAGTACCAGGTTGTACTTTTTGGTTCTTGGGACCCCGTGCTTCAAGAACAGCTTAAATATGACTTGAGCTTCAAACACCAGGATCTATAGTCTTAACCTTCCCCATCCAAGTGACTCCTAAATCCCCACCTAAACACTTGCATGCAAAACTCCCAGTCTTCCTGAAGTCAGGCTTTATTTACACATTAACAGCACCTAAACTCTGTAGTGGTGATACACATGCATAACCCCAACACTCTGTAATACTAAGGCAGAAAAAAATCACTGAAAATTCATGGCCAGTCTCTGCTACATACAGTACTCACCAAATCTGTATCACTCTTACTCATTCATCCATAATTGTGAATTCATGACAACTAAACAGAATGTGTGAGTTTTTCTAGGTTGTCAGCTTAAGAGTAGCTTTTAGTCATCAGGATCTACACATTTTTAGGAACTGTGACCACGCCCTTTGCAGGGTTCCTGGTTCAACCATAATTCATGTCACAGAATTCCAGTTGTCTTTCCTGTGTCCATTATGCTGACCTTTCACATTACTCATTTTATTTATTAAAAATAATAATAATGATATTGCTCTAGGGGGAAATTCTTACTTAGAGAAATGTATTGCTTGTGCATTTTTGATGAACTATACATTTCCCATTTGTTAAACCCATAATGTTGAACAATTTAGTAGTAGACTATTTCAGAGGCATTTCAACTGATTAAATTCAATGAAAAGATATACAGAAGGGGAAGACAATTTTATTGTGAAATAGTTTATATTCTGGTTTCCAAGTATTGTTCGTCTGAGACATAAAATGTGTGGCAATGACCTTGTTTGGTGCGGTCCTGGTCTCTTATCCTAAGTGGACTATTGCGGGTACTTTACTGCAAGCTAACAGGACCTTGAGTTGCCCGTGTACTTTCAGTGATTGACAGTTGGGAGATATCAATGTTTCCAGCACTGCTCTTTTCTGTAATCTAAGTGTCTGCCATCCCTTATCAATCTGGCCTTCTCTCTTTCCTATGACTGAGCAAGATTAGCTACTATCATTCTCTTTCCATTTCACTCTGCTTAGGCTGTTATTGGACATGTAGTATACGGAAGAGGATTAGGAGAAAGCTAATTGTTCAGAATATCAATGAAGCAACTAAGCGAGGAATGTGTTCATCCATTCTAGCTGCTATAGCAAATTACCTTGGACTGGGTAATTTAAAATCTGAAGGCTTTCCATGATTATAGATTTGGAGGCTAATGAGTCTAAGATCAAAGAACCAGCAAATAAGTAGAACATGCTTAACTTCAGAGATTACCCCTCTGCATGGGTCCATACGTGAAAGAAAGGTCTAGGTATTTTTTAATGCATATTTTTATAGAAATTTTGTGCATTTCATAAATAGATCTTAATTATATTTAGACCCCTTCCCTATCTGCAACCCTCCAAAGCCTGTCTACAGTATTTCATGCATATTATCATATTTGTTAGCCTTGTATACCCTGATGTCCCTTAGTGTAAATTCATCCACTAGAGCCTGGTCAGCCTATCTAGTATCACTCTGTTAAAGAAGACTGACTCTCCTTCACGCAGCAGTGATCAACTGACAATAGTTTCTCAGCTAAGGCTGGGGCCTCCTGCCCATTTCCCCATCTCTACGCTGCTTTTTGTTTGATTGAGTTCGCATGGGTTTTTTGCATGCTGTCACCATTGCTGTCTAAGCATCTTTTTACAAGTTATTTTACAAGATAAGAAATTTTTTTAATTTTTTAAAAAATTTAATAACCACATAATTAGAAGAACCACTTCATTAGAGCTTTAACATATTTAGTAACACACTCCAGAGCAAGGATACATGTCTTTCAAAAGTGGCTGTAAATTTTTAGGTTCATAGTTGAATTAATACAGTTATACAATATTGAACTCAGTAAGATATAAAATTGAATGAGTTTTTAACCTTTAAAGAAGATCTCCATTTCATTTTATAATAGTCTGTTTCCTATATTTTTAATGCTACTAACATTAAGATGTTTGCATATGTGTCTTTAATCTCTATGTATCTGATGATTACTAGTCATGGTCGGTTACACTCGGCTCCTTAGTACCTGAATATGGATATAAAGTCATCAGGTAGATTTCACTGGTGATGTTTATCACCTTTACTACTTAACATGAATTTCATTCACCTCCAAAAAATGGAGACTTGATTTAAACAGTAATTTTGGAGGGATACAAAATTTCAATACAGAATAGTAAATAAAGGATAGTGTAGATCACAAACACACATATCCTTAGCTAGCCACTCAGAAAAGCAGCTCTGAGATGGTCTTTAACTGATGGTTGACATGTCAACTTGGAAATTATTCATGAACTTATTAACAATGACTAGATTATGCCAATGTGAAATTAGTTTATTCTTTAAATAAGCAGCTTCTTTTCTTCAGAAATATTTTAAAAGGCACTATTATAAAACTACCACCTTTTGAAGAAGGTACGAGTATACAGTGGTATAAACAAAGATTTTGGAGAGGGATAAAATTGAATTCAGTTTTAATCCTGATTTTCATAAAATACATTAACAATGTGGCTTTCTGTTGTCTTCCCCTCCTTTACATATTTTGTTTGCTCCTCTAGATCAACTTTCTACCTGCTCTTTCTTTCAGGAGGACAGTCTAGGCCTGTACCAGCTACACAAATCCCTCTCTAGTCCTCAAGTTTCTGGTTGGTCTCAGTTAAAGAGAAGAAGCAGTTAGAGACTCTAGGGACAGAAGTAGGAAGAGGGAGTGGGGATGGAAATGGAATTCTGTTCCCAATGGCCATATATTCTTTTATCTAAGTCAAAATCCCTTCCTGTGATGATCTTTCCTTGACTCCTAAGTCACAATTCTCAATACCTTTGCCAACCGTCCTGCCCCATGTAAGATGTGCTGCCTGGAGAAGAGGCTCTGGTTGAAGCTCTAGGGTACTTCCACATTCCCTTATGGAGTTCCCCTTTCCTCTCAATGCATTTGAAATTTCCCTTGATTAAATGTTCTGCAGTTGCTTTTTCTGAACTTGTCATCAAGTTTCTGCAAAAAAGATAACTTTTCCTATATATGTTTTAACATCTCAGAAACAGTAATTATTAAAATGTAAGATTATTTTAGAAGTAAGCTCAAACATGAAAATGATAACCTCATTTTAATAACCTCATTATTTTATTTTAGACAGCATAAACTTCTGCTATTTCTGATGATGACTTAAAATGATTTCGTGTTTGAGACAATGCACATTACTCTGCCAGTCTGGGTACTTCAAGAAGCTATCAAGTCAGGCCAAGATGTGGAGAAGACTTACTTAGGGGAATTCCAGGAAGAGATAAATGGAACAGAAGAGCACTTGCACTGCATTTCAAGACTGAAGCTGAGAAAAGAGGGCAGGAAAAGGGAAGAAGTCATAGGCAAGAAGCGTTAGAAAGTGTGACTATGCAAAGAAACTTTTGGTAGGGCCACTGGGAGCCCAGGAACCACAGTTGCCTGTTGGAAACTTCCTGTATATTGCAGAAACGAACCTCCATTATCGTCTTTGGCCATGCTCAATTACTGACTGGAAAGAAGATGTAGAGAAGTGAAGCATCAGTGGAACACGGTGGTAGATTTATGGGGACAGTCAGTCAAAGGTTCTTCACCTGGCAGGAGACTAGAGTGATGCATTTCTGTAGCTAGTTTCACAATTTTTATGTGTAATATCAAACTGTTGTGTTAAGTAAAAATGAGAAATTGTCTTTTAAACATTGTTATTTCTGTTATGGTTTAAATAACTTTAAACCATATGTGGGTAATGTACATAGCACTTATCTCTTTCTTAATGCCTTATATATCTGTGTATTAAAATATTCAGAAAAATTTCATATGTTTGGTCAAATTGTAACTCAGTGGTAGAAAGTTAGCCAGATACCTTGAGAGCTGATTTGTAGAGAAGGCTGCCCCAAAGAATTAGAGTATTAGGTGGAAAGTTTGTGGATTGCCAAAATATATTTTCAGAAGAATACATTCATAGTTCTCATGCATTACAAGATGAAAATATTACAAAATGTCATTCAACCTATTAATAGAAGTAGAAACCAATAATATGGTTCAAAAATGGAAGGACTCTATCCTGACTAAACCCCTCATCCTAGCATATAAAATACCCAGTACCAGGAACAGGTTGCTGTTCTTGGAATTGTTGGCCTGTAGGATCCCATGGACCCATGGACCCTCAAATATTACAGGCTATTGATATTGCTGTTGGATACCTTCCAGAACTCAACAACGAGATCCTATTGCCAAAGACAACACATACTTGAATTATTAAAACAGGGAGAAATCAAGCAGGTACTGACCTGGAAGCTTGATCCCCAGTGGCAAGCTTCATAAATCTGGAAGGTGCTATGCAAGCTGCTGGTAGAGGAAAGTAATTATCAGACTCAGCAAACTATGAAGTCTTTGAGCTGCAATAATGACTAGCTTGGCAAGATATGCCAACTGATACAGTAGTGGTATGAATTTTATAGGGGTAACCAATTAACTTCCAAGTATATTTAAAGCCCACTCTATGAGATGAAACCCATAACTTGCATCATTATTGGAGCCAAGAACCAGAGGACAGATGGATCATACATTCTAGGGGAGAACCTACTATCAATATTCTCCTAAATGTACATAATATTAAAATGACTTCTGATTACCATTACTATACCCATTTACTAGTGTATCTCTTAACCCTCATTAGAGCAGGTTTTCCTTGCAGAAGTCAATGAACAGAGAGAGTCACAATTAGTCAATAGGCATAAGAGCCTGTGGACTTCTCAGGCATAAATGGGATATATGTTATACCCATGACCCCAAGACTCAGGTATTTTCATGGAAGAGGTAGCAGAAACACTGTAAGAGCCACAGGTGATGAATGACTACAGAAAACTGTTGTCCAGACAACAGGGTGTTTGGATATATGGATTCATATCAATCATGCCAGCATGAACAAGACCTGCCCAAGTTCAAGGTAGACAAAATCCCGGGATGCAGTGAAGGAAGTGGACACAAAGTTCCACTCATAGCTAAGGAGCCATTGGCATTTGATAGCTGCTGGTAGAGGAAAAGTTGGTCTTCTTTAAGGATGTGAACCCCTACTGCCCTCCAGGGCAGGTTCCATAGCCAAGAGTGTTTGATCAAAACAAATTGGATTCAATGCAAGAAAAAAAAATAAAAGAACATAAATTTGGGTAGGAATTTGGGGTTGATCTGTGAAGAGTTGGGGGGAGGGGGAAATATGATCAAAATACTTTGTATGAAGTGCTGAAAGAATTAATACAATATTTAAATGAACACAGCATGTTGAGAACAACTGCTGAGCTAGATTCAAAACTGGGTAACATAAAAAAGTTCTTAAATATTCAGATTTATGTGTAGTAGTCAGAAAATTGATGCATTTTCTTTAAAAACAAATGTACAAATTGACACATGATTTTTCTGTGTCAGAGCATTTAATGAGTGTAACAGTAAAGGAAGTAATAAAAGATAATTATTTTTTGTAGGATAGCTTTTGGATGGCTCTGGTTCTTATACTTCTTCTAAACTATACATTCTTTATCATGTTTGCTGTACTGCAAAGTTTGGAATAATTTTATGTCACATATCACCAGTAGACACAAAAATTAAATTATTGCATTAATTCAGTAAAGAAATCCAGATGGCAATTTGTTCTTAATCATCAGAAATATTAAAGTTATACTTAGTACTTTGACATGGGTGATAATCCATGGGCAGCTGCTTATTTTACAGATTCCTAAAATTTCATGTGTTGAAAATATTGCTGTTTTGGTACTGGAGAGATGATTCAGTGGTTAAGAGCACTGACTGTTCTTGCAGAAGACCTAGGTTTAAATCACAGCACCCACATGGTGGCTAACACTCATTCATAACTGCAGTTCCAGGGGATCCAATGCCCTCTCTGACCTCTGCAGGTGTTGCACAACATGGGTACAATTACACATATGCAGGCAATGCACTCATACACATAAAATAAAATTAATAAATTATTTTTAAAGGGAATATATGCTGTTTATTCAGCAGAGAACTATAATAAACAATGCAAAGCTTATTTTTGTAATCACAGAGTTGGAGAAAGAATTTAGAATTGAGTTAAAGTTCAATTTAGTGCCTTTATTAGTATATGACTTTAAGCAAGGTATTATCTTCTCATGCTCAGAAATGGTTCATCAACAGTTATAACATTATTATAATGATTAAATTATATATAAATAGGTTTAAATATGTAAGATTTATAAACATTGTCACATATTCTCAGTGCCCCACAATTGTTTCCATTAAAATTAGTATTCGTAAGAGCTTATTTTGAAGTTTTGTGTATTAAGTTTGTTCATGTGCACAGTAGAATTCTTCATGACCCTATATGCAATATTTCTGACTCTATTTTGCTTACAGTATGGGAGTGGTCAAACCCAGTGCCTTGTTCCAAGCTAAGTAAGAATCCTACCATTGAGCAACCTCTCTAGTCCTTAGAAATGATTTTGGAAACCTAAGTTTAGGAATTCTGAGAACCTACCACTTAAATTCTTAGTATATAGTTTGCTAATGCTTATCAAACAGAGAAAGCATAATACTTAAGCAGTATTCCTAAAAAGAACCTTTTAACCCTTATGAATGATACAGTTATGATTTAAGAAGTTTGAGCATTCTGTGTACACCAATCAATCCATAGAACGAGGTGTGTTATTTGCTATCATATTTATCTTTGTTGGGGAGCTTCATAATAATGCAATATTTTGAGCATCATGGAGGTGAACAAATTTATGTGATGTGAAAGTAATTCTAACAGAGAGGGAAATGGCTATAAGTCATTGAGCATGCAACTGCGTGCTTGTATATATTTTAAATAATGTTTTTTTCTGAATATTATCTGCTAATGACTTAGATGTGCTTTATATTTGCTTAGTATTTTACAGCTTGTTTCTGGAGAATGAGGTACAGCATAGACTACAGAGTCTATAAGAAACCATAGGGATTACAAAATATACATTTGCCTTTAGAAGACATTTAATTACTGGTAATAAATGGGTGTGATGAGTGAGTGAACTGTTTTCAGTATGTGGTAAATACTGTTTAGTTATAATTCTATAAGATCCTGAGTTGATTTATCATGTCATCTGACCTATTATCCCAAAACACATCCCAGCTGTCTAAGAATATTAGCTGAACAATTCAGTAAGCAGCATTCCTTTGTGGTAGTCTCTGCTTCAGTGTATGCTCCTGCCTCAGCTTCCCTCCATGATGGGCTATTAGCTGCAGATGAAATAAACCTTTTCTCACCAAGCTACTTTTGGTCATAGTGTTTGTCACAGTAACAGTTTACGAAGTAGAGCAATAGTATTGTAGGACACTATTTCTGGGAAAACATGAAGGAATATCTATTCATCCAGATAGGTAGCCAATGATAGACCACATTAAGGATACCAACAAAATCCAACGTAGTGAACAAATGAATCCATTGGTGTTACAGAAATATGGTTGAGGGTTTATTTACAGGAGTAGAAATAACTCAAAGATATCTGCATGGTCCAAAGCCCACCCCAGCAGCTTATGAACCCTGGAAAAATGGAACTCACTGCACAACCTGCAGGCAGCTCAACAGGCTAGAGAAAGTCCTTTCCAGACAGCTTAACTGATCACTGCTTCTTCCAGGCAGCTTGGCTAATCTCTGTTACTTTTTGAAATATTTTATTTAGTATTTTTTATGTGTATGAGTGAATTGCCTGAATGCATGTAAGTGCACCTATGTGGTACAATGTCCACAGAGGTCAGAAGAGGGCGTTGGATCCCCTGGAATTGGAGTTACAGACAGTTTGCTGCTGTGTAGGTGCTGGGAATCTAGCCCCAGTCCTCCACAATCATGGCCAGTGCTCTTAACCTCCTACCAAGGCTCAGTGAACATTGCAGAAGAGGGGGAAGAAAGATTGTAAGAACCAGTGGTAGTAGATGACTACAATGAAACTATTTTATTTTATTTTAATTTAATTTAACCTGACCCAAGCACCACTGGTCTCCCCATTGCTAATGCTCCCATGGGATTTCCAGTCCCTGAGGAGTCTTTTAATTTAATTTAATTTAATTTAATTTAATTTAATTTTATTTTATTTTATTTTACAGAACAGGGCACTAGGAGCTATGAATCCTGAGCAGTTATTAGAATATGAGCAAGACCAGCTCAAGGCCAAACCAGACAAAATCCCGGCATGGGGTTGGGGTGGGTTAGACACAAATCCCCTCTCCCAGCTGAGTAACTACTGCCAATTGATAATTGATAGGTAAAGAAGAATCAGTTTCCCTTAAGAGTGTGATCCTCTAATAGGATGATTATGTTCCAGGGGATGGAACCAAACCCAAAAGTATTTGGGAAACACAAATTGGACTTGATCAGCTTAAAAAAAATCAAGTAATCAGAGTGGGAGGTAGATAGGTGGGGGTGGATCTATGAGGGGATAAAAGAGGTGTGCTGGATATGATCAAAAGAGTGTATAAAATTCTCAAAGAATCAATAAAGTATTGAAGAATGCTGGTCCTCGGACAGGACTCCTATACTGAACTTCACCCATGCAAGGTTCAGGAGCCACTGCGGAAGAGGGGGCAGAAAGTTTGTAAGAGATAGGTAGGAGGGGCATGACCGTATGGAAACAGAGTCCTGCAAATCCCTGGGACTCTGCTCATCTGAACCTATAGCAATGGTGTCAACATGCACAAAAGCCATGCAGACCTAAGCAGAAAAAGCTCAGCATAGAACTGGGGAAATGAACAGCAGATCCCAATCTTAGCTGAAGAAATATTGGCAATTGATTACTGCTGTGTGAGGAAGAGCTGATCTTCCTAAAGTGAGGGACTCTAGATAAACTGACTAGACATCAGTAGATGAACTTGCACTGAGGAATGTCTTGGGACACTAACTTGACACAATAGGCCTTAATACAAATGACTGAGTGCATGAATTTCAGGGTGCCAGTGGGGAAGGGAGTATAAAGATGATTAAAATTGCTTGAGATGTTCTGTACAAAATATACAAAAATTCAATAGATAAAAACAGTGCTTAACAATCAGAAAAAAAGCTGGTATCTATTATTTCAAAATTTCAAAAATAATTCTAAGATTCTGAAGGAACTGACATCATGCCATCTCAAAATTCAACATGTAACATAATTAATATTTTACAAAACAAAGCGTAAGAAATCCATTGTGATTTCCTTTTTTTCCCCCCCTCAGAAACAGGGCATGGGTTTTTTCTTGAAAGCTGTCATCCCTGTACTAGAAGAAATGGAAGAGTCTCACTGTCAAGTACAGGAAGACAAGACCCAGAGATTTCTTCAGAGAGAGGACTCGCTAAAGTACTTCTTATTAATCCTGTTAGCCTCCTCATATATTTTAGTTTTGAAAAATTGCTTTTCTTTACTTAGTGTAAAAATATTTAGGTTTTAACTGTTCTTTGGGTCTTCATTTTCCTATGGGGCTTCCATGTCCTTGTGAAAATTCATGTACTTTTAAAATTTCTTTGTGTTAGTCCGTTTAAACCCTGATTAATTCTCAAGCCCAGCTGGAGACAACAGATGTAAGGTGCTTCTTTCTTCTCCACGAGTTCTCAGAATTAGTAGCTTGAAGTCTTAAATTGAACAGAGGAAGAGAGGAGAGAGGAGACCAGGAGGTCCTAGATACATACCACATGCAGATTCCACGAAAGAAATAATGAAAATGCTTTACTTCAGTATTATTAAAAACGTTTGCTCTGTAATACGCTGTAAAATATAATAAGAGAAGAAAAGTCTAGACTAGAAAATATCTCTACCACAGACTCATCTGATAAAGGGCTATTAAACACACAAATTTTCTAAGACTCAGTAGCAAGGCAGGGAATAACTCAAAATCTGAAAGCACTTTACCCAAGAGGATGAACAGATTGTAAATATGTAAATAAGTATATGCAAAGACCTTCTACATCAAATATCATTAATAAATTACAAATTAAAATGAATGTCTACCGTGTACTTGTTTGAGTGCCCTAAATCTGGAATCATGACAATATCAAATGCTGGTGGAGACTAGGAGCTACAGATCACTCATTATTAGGGGGTGCAAAATGTCTCTGCTTCTTTGGTAATTCTAGTAAAACTAAACATACTTTATCACAAGACTCAGGAATTGTAGCCCTTTAATTTTACTTAAATTCTACTTAAAAAGTATGTGCATAGGAACCTGCACACTGATACCTATAGTAGCTGTACACATAATTGTCAAACTTGTAAACATGAGGAGGGTGCACTGAGGTATATCTACATAATAGAAAATGATTCAGTGCTAAAATATATGTACTACCAACCCATGGACAGACATAAAGGGACCATAAATGCATACCACTAACTGAAAGTAATCAATCTGAAGAGGCCACATAGCATATGATTACAACCATATGGCAGGTTGGAAAAGGAAAACAGTGGAGAATTTTAAAAAATCAAGAGTTGTTAGTTGGTGGAGGAGATAGGTAAATAGGCAAAGACCACAGAGGATTTTCAAGGGACTAAATAATTTTCATGATGTAGTAATCATGGATATATATCAGTATACATTTGTCCAAATCCATACAATATATAACACAAAGTTTAAACCCTATGACAAACTTCAGTCTTTGGGTCTCTGTGATGTGTCAATGTAGGTTGATCAGTTTTAACAAATGTCTTGTCCAGCATGAGATATGGTGATAAGGAGACTGTAAATGTGTTAGGGCAGAGACTATACGGGAATTCTTTGTACCTGCTTTTCAATTCTGCTAGGCACCTAAAGCTCATCTAAGAACATAGAATTCTTAAATATGATGACAATAACAATAAAGGGTATGTCACTTGCTTATGTGACCTGTAGGGAAAAGGGAGCTGTGGAAAGTGAATAGGAATGAAAAACTCATTAATTATATTCACAATATTCCCATTTCAAAGAGCTGCTTTTCTCTTATAGAAATTTTCCTTACTTATACCATGTACTCAAAGAATACATTTGCATATACTTTAATTTCAGAGCAGCATGTTTATCTATGTTCATCTTATTTGCTTTTGCAATTCGATTATTTTGCCTGTGGCGTCATGATCTGAGATTTAGTTTTGATATTTATCAAGGCTCTGCCGTGGACTTCGTATGAGCCAGTCAATTTATTCCTCTAATGCAATCTGTGAAAAATAAAATAAAGTGTGAAGGAGAGTTGTGAGAAAGGCAGATGGCATGAATGATGTCTCATTTTTCTGACAAAGAATATAACAAGGATGGAAAATGACACACTGCTACTCCATTACAGTGACAAAGATCATAATGAGAATTGGTATGAATGTAAGTGACTGCATCCTCGTTACCCTCTGCAGATTGTAATTGTCTCCTTCTCAGAGGCTGTGCCCATCCTCCTCTGACTGATGAGTTTTCCATGTCTCTGTATGTTACTTTGCCCTAAAAATATTTTGGTTGTAAATTGGCCATTAGTAAATTAAACAATACAAACTTCAAAATTGATGCTGGAGCTCTAATTCCAAGGACTGGTTAAGAACAGATATTTTATTTGCTAGTATAAAATGGTATTAACTAGCACTTTAATAAATGATAGTTTCCATAAAAATCAACCACTTTGTTCTAATGAATGAAGCTCAACGTCTGAGATGTTTGTAGGGCAGGATGAGGATAAGAAGTTGGATAAAGCAAAGATATGTATAAAAAGTAAGGTTCTGGTAGTTTTAAATACACATTGTGATATTTTATTATCATAATAACATGTGAATACATCAAGTTAGACCTTCAAATTTTACATGGAACTATAATTTGAGAGCATAATTTTAAGGTTTGACCTCTGTAGTAATTTATGCCATTAGCTAATTTTTTTAAAGGAAACATGCCAATATTATTTCCTACAAAAGATGTGGCCAACGAGTTCTCTTACTGAATGCTAATGAATTTTGAAACATGTTGTTAATATTTTCTTAAATTTTTTATTTAATAACCACATGATTAGAAGAAGCATTTCTTTATAGCTTTAACATATACAGTAATAATTTCCAGAGCAAGGATACATCTCTTTCAAAAGTGGCTGTAAATTTTTAGGTTCACAGTTGAATTAATACACTTGTAGAATATTGAACTCAGTATAAACCCTGTAAGACATAAAATTGAATGCGTTTTTTAACCTTTAAAGAAGATCTCCATTTCACTTTAAAATATGCTGTTTCCTACATTTTTAATGCTGCTAACATTAAGATGTTCGCACATGTGTCTTTAATCTCTTTGTATCTGGCTATTACTTGTCATAGTCGGATGGATATAAAGTCATCAAGTAGATTTAAATGGTAATATTTATCACCTATACTAATTAAAGAGAAGTAAATTTTTATGCCTTCTCCTCAAATATGTCTTTTTAAAAAATTGTTCATTTTTTTTGTGTGTATATCATACAGAACATCCCAAACAATCTTATTCATCTATATATCCATTTCCCAATGGCACCCTCCCATAAACACCGCCCCCCAATCCCCTCCTGGAGCCCATATACTCTGTCATCCCTGTTACTGTCCACTGTGTTGTTGGTGCCCCCAGCCATTCCTCAGTGCTTGTCCATCCACTGAATCTAGTTAGTTTATCTAGAGATCCTTGTTTTAGGAAGATCAGCTGTTCCTCATCTAGCAGCAATCCATTGTCATTATAACTTTAGATAAGATTGGGGTCTGCTGTTCATTTTCCAAGTTCTATGCTGAGTTACTGTCTGGGAGTCTTTTGGGAAACCCTGGCCAATAACTCAAAGGAAGATATCTCCTGTCTTTGTTTCTTGTTATGTAACCTTTAAGTGTACATATGGACTCTTAAAAAATTTTATTGACCTTATTGATCTTTGGTCATACTTTCCTTTTGGGTGTTTAAGACCCTACAATTGGCCCTACAAACCAATTTACTTTTACTCTTAAGGTTGTTTGAGGATCTGTTCCTTAGGGATAACAGGGGCTTGGGAGGAGCCCCTGGCTCCATTCTCTCACCAGGTCCGTATATGTGAAATAAGTCAAAGGTCCTGATCGACCATGGCTGGCTTTGCTTGGGAGCATGGAGGAAATGTTTCCTCTGTGTTGACCCTCCTCTTTGTAGACTTGACACTGGTTCAAGTCCATCTGGTGGGGTCTCCTTGGCCTCCATGATCAAGAGGACAGGTGACTCACCACAGTAACAGAACATTTTGAGAGATGCTCATAGTCCCCTGGAGCTTAGTTGCCCTAGGAGGGAAAAGAGCAAAAACTGTCTTTTATGTCCCTCTGACCAAATTAGTATAGGAATCAACATATGGCTGTTAAACATCCAAGGTTAGTTTCACCAGTCTGGTACTTTTAATTACCATGTGCCATGTAATAAAGGTTGGTCAAAGACCAAACGTTCTCAGATACATTGCCTAGACATATATTCTTTGATCTAGTTGTAGGCATAATTTGTCAGTAGGTTATTGGACTAATATGGCTCCCTCTGGTTTTTAAAACTAGATAAGCATTGTTTATCCCTCACATTGTCTAACTATTCCACCATGTTTTCCCCATTTAAGATGTCCCCATTTTTCCCTTAATAATAGCCTTCTCCTATGGTTCCACCTCTCTTGAGCTCCTTCTTTCCCTTTATCCCCTACATTCTATGTAGAAGCTTCCCTCCCCACTTCCCTTAAAATAATCCCATTTT
The DNA here is from genome assembly GCF_000622305.1 of Nannospalax galili. Taxonomy (NCBI): domain Eukaryota; kingdom Metazoa; phylum Chordata; class Mammalia; order Rodentia; family Spalacidae; genus Nannospalax; species Nannospalax galili. The sequence goes on from NW_008355824.1 coordinate 1,807,908, forward strand.
TATCCATATCTCCCTTATTAACGCCTGTTTCCTACTGTTCTTCTCTTTCAGATTCTTTCTTTTCCTTTACTTCCCTGGTTCCTTTTTATTATCCTGATTCCTGTAGTTATATCTCGGTATATAAAGACTTATCAGGATTTTGTTCTAGGATCCACATATGAGAGAGAACATGCATCATTTTTTTTCTGAATCTGTGTTTCTTCACTAAGTATAATAGTTTCTAGTTCCATCCATTTACTTGCAGATTTCATTTCATCTTTCTTTACTGCTGAGTAAAACTCCATTGTATAAATGAAACACATTTTCATTATCCACTCGTCAGGTCAGGGACACTTATGTTGCTTCCATCTCTTGGCTATTGTGAAAAGAGCAGCAAAAAACATGGATGTACAAGTGTCTCTGAAATAGGATGAATTCTTTGGGTATTCGCCAAGGAGTGGTATAACTTAGTCAAATGGTAGGTTTCAATTTGCATTTCTCTAATTATTAGCGATGTCGAACCCTTTTTAAGATGCTTCTTAGCCATCTTTATTTCTTCTTTTGAGAACTTTCTGTTCAGTTCCTTAGCCCATCTTTTAATTGGATTACTTCTTGAGTCTTTGTTTTTTGAGTTAGTTATATATTCTGGATGTTAAACCTCTGTCAGATGTGTCGCTTGTGAAGATTTTCTCCCATTCTATGGGTTTTCTCTTCACTTCCTTGGTTGCTTCTTTTGATGTACAGCAGCTATTCAGTTCAATGAGGTCCAATTTGTTGCTTCTTTTGATGTACAGAAGCTATTCAGTTCAATGAGGTCCAATTTGTTGATTCCTGAGCAGTTGATGTCTGGTTTAGAAAATCCTTTCCTGCACCTATATCTTGTAGGCTTTTGCAAATGTTTTCTTCTAATAGTTTCAGAGTTTCAGGCTTCACATTGAGGTCTTTGATCCATTTGGAATTGACTTTTGTGCAGGGTGAAAGATCTGGGTTTAGTTTCATTCTTCTACAGGTGGAGATACAGCTTTGCCAGCACCATTTGCTGAACATGTCTTTCCTCCAGTGAATATTCTTGGCTCCTTTGTCAAGTATCAGGTGGCTGAAAGTGGATTTACTCATATTTGGGTCTTCCATTTTGTTCCATTGATCTATGTGTCTATTTTTGTTCCAGTACCATGTTGTTCTTATGACTATAGCACTGTAATATAGTTTGAAGTCTGGTATAGAAATCCACACAGAATTGCTTTTAGTGCTTAGGTTTGCTTTGGCTATTTGAGGTCTTTTGTGCTCTTATATGAATCTTAGGATGTTTTTTTATTTCCAATTCTGTGAAAAATATCATGGGCATTTTGATTGGTATTGCAGTGGATCTATAAATGGCTTTTGGTAGGATGGTCATTTTCACAATATTATTTCTTCCAATCCATTAGAATGGGTCCTTCCATCTTCTGATGTCTTCCTCAATCTCTTTCTTTAAAGATTTAAAATTCTCATTGTAGAGGTCTTTAATGGCTTTGGTCAGGTTTATTCTGAGATATTTTAAATTGTTTTTGCAGATATCATGAAGGGGAGTGTTTCCATGTACTGCTTCTTTGATTGCTTGTTATTGGTTTATAGAAAGGCTACAGTCTTTTGTAGATTAATTTTGTAACCTGCCACTTTACTGAACCATGTTAATAATTTCTTGGAGTTTTAAGGTGGAATTTTTGGTGCCTGTTAAATATAATATATCATCTGCAAAAAGGGATAATTTGATCTCTTCTTTTTAGTAGCCAGCCTTGTCTGGCTCCTGATTTCAATGGGAATGCTTCCTGTTTTTCTCCATTTAGAATGATGTTGGTTGTAGGTTTGTTATATATGGCTTTAATTATGTTGAGGTATGTTCCCTCCAGTCCAATTCTCTCTAGAACTTTAAACACAAAAGCATGTTGAATTTTGTCAAAGGCCTTCTCTGCATCTATCGAAGTGACCATGTGGTTCTTGTCATTGAGCCCATTTATGTGATTTATGACATTTATTGACTTACGTATATTGAACCATCCC
>NW_008355824.1:1809956-1892583 GCF_000622305.1 Nannospalax galili
ATGGTGGATGATCTTTGTGATGTGTTTCTGTATGCAGCTAGCAAATGTTTTGGTGAGAATTTTTGCATCTATTTTCATTAAGGATATGGGTCTATAGTTTTCTTTTTTGGTTGTATCTTGACCTGAATTTGGTATTAGAGTGATGTTGGCTTCATAGAAGGAATTTGGAAGTTACCCCTCCATTTCTATCTTTCTGAATTACTTAAGTAGTATTGTATGTGGATCTTCTCTAAATATCTGGTAGAATTCTGCTGTAAGTACATCTGGTCCTGGGCTTTTTTAAGTCGGGATGTTTTGTATTACTATTTCAATTTCCTTATGTGTTATGGGTCTGTTTAAGCTGTTGATATCTGCTTGGTTTAGTTTAGGTGGTTCCCATGCTTTTAGATACCTGTCCATTTCTTTTAGGTTTTCAAATTTAGTAGCATATAGGGTTTTAAAATAGTCCCTTATAATTTTCTGGATCTTTTTGGTGTATGTTGTGATGTTTCCCCTTTCATCTCTGTTTTTGTTAATTTGGAGCTCCTCTTTCTTTCTTTTGATTAACTGGGCTAGCATTCTCTCAACCTTTTTTATCTTTTCAAAAACCAGCTCTTGGATTTGTTGATTCTTTGTATTGTTTTCTTTCTTTCTATTTCATTAATTTCTGCTCTGATTTTTTTATTTCTTCTTGTCTGCTGGGTTTAGATTTCATTTGTTGTTGCTTTTCAAGTGTCTTGAGTTGCAATGTTAAGTCATTTATTTATGTTCCTTACTGTTTTTTAATGTAGGCAATTAGAGCTATAAACTTTCCTGTAGGACTGGTTTCAACATGTCCCAGAGGTTTTGTTCTGTTGTATTGTCCATTTAATTTAGTTCCAGGAATACTTTTATTTCTTTCTCAATTTCTCCTTTGACCCATTCATCATTCAGGAGTGTGTTTTTTAATCTCCATGTGTTCATTTGTTTATTAGGGTTTCTTCTGGGGTTGATTGTAAGCTTTATTGCATTGTGGTCTGATAGAATTCATGGAATTATTTCAATCTTTTTGTATTTGTTGGGGTTTGTTTTGTGCCCAACTCTATGGTCGATTTTGAAGTAGGTTCCATGGGGTGTTGAATAGATGTATATTCTTTGGTTCTTGGGTGGAATATTCGGTAGATGTCTGTTAGGTCCATTTGATATGTGGTATTGTTTAATTAGTATGTCTCTTTCTTAATTTTCTGTGTTGTTGACCTATCTAATGGAGGCAGTGGGGTATTGAAGTCCCCTACTACTAATGAGTTGGGATTCATCTGAGTCTTAACTTCCCATAGTACCATTTTTATGAAGTTGGATCCACCAGAGTTTGGTGAATATATGTTCATGGTTGCAATATCTTCTAGGTTTATTGTTCCTTTGATCAGAATAAAGTGGTCCTCTTTATCTCTTCTGATTAGTTTTAGTTCAAAGTCTATTTTATCAGATATTAGAATTGCAATGCCTTCTTTTTTCCTAGTATCATTCGCTTGATATATTTTTATATATTTTCCCCCATACTTTCACCTTAAGGTATTGCCTGTCCTTGAAAGGAGATGATGAGTTTCTTGTAAACAAAAAAGATGGATTTTGTTTCTTAATCCATTCACCTAGTCTGTATCTTCTGACTGGGGAGTTCAGTCCGTTGATATTTAAAGTTATTAATGAAAGATGTGTTTTGATCCTGTCATTTTTATTTTTGTTCACATTCTTAATATAGCTGTGCATTTCCACAGTTATACCTTCATTGAATGTAGGAGGTGAAGTGCCAGGCCTAAGCACAGGCCACACTAGAGAGCACAGCTTTTGCCTTGAGAGCACAGCCCATGCTTCCACAAAAGAGCCAACCTATAATCTGCCCATGGACCTAGAGAATGATGACACAAGCGGCCTGGATGAGAGGATCTATCAGGGAGCGACACACCAGCTTATGGGACACTGGGGGCAGAGGGAGCGATATATAAAGCCTGCCCTTCCCAGCAATAAACAAGTCTGCAGCACCTTGCCTAGGCCTGCTTCCACCTGACTCCCGGTGTCTGTGTGTTGACTCCTTGCCACTCACCCCCACCTTGGCCAGGACCATCATTCCCTGCAGTCCCTCATGGGCTGGACCCGTGAGCTAACCTGCAACAATTGAATTTATTTCTGTAATCCCTTGTATATAGTTGTTCCTTTCTTCAGTTATTTGCTTCAAGAACTCTCTGAAGGGCTGGTTTTGTGGACATGAATTCTTTCAGCCTATTTATGTCATGGAAGATTTTTCTTCCCCCCTTCAACTATAATAGACATTTTGGCTGAGTAAAGTAATCTCCATTGGTATCTGTGGACATTTAGAGATGGGAATACTTTGGTCCAGGCTTTTCTGGCTTTCATAGATTGCACTGAAAAGTCAGCTGTAATCCTAATGGGTTTTCCTTTATATGTGTCTTTTGTTTTTATTTTGCAGCTTTCAGTATTGTCTCTTTGTTCTGAACATTTAGTGTTTTTACTATAATGTGCTGTGGAGAGTTTCTTTTCTGGTCCTATTTGGTATTCTATATGCTTCTTGCATTTGTATGGGCATGTGTTTCTTTAATTTTGGGAAATTTTTTCTACAATCCTGATGAAGATCTGGTCCATACCATTATCTTAAGATTCTTCTCCTTCCTGTATGCCTATGATTTGTAATTTTGGTTTTAATGGTGTCACACAATTCTTACATATTCCATTCTTGTGTTTTCTTAAATTTTTCATAATCTTTGCTTGAATGGTCTAATTTGTCCACTTTATCTTCTAGTCTTGATATTCTCTTTTCTATTTCATTCTTCCTATTGGTGTGGCTTTCTCTTGTCATTTCTAATTGGCTTACTGAATGTTTTACTTCCTTCTTCATTTCAGCCTGAGTATTCTTCAATATTTCTAACTCTTTTCTGAATTCATTCAGAAGTTTATCCCTATTTTCCTTCAGTTGATTTCTTTGTTTGATTTTCTTTAAATTCAGTAAATTCTTTTATCATGTTTATAATCATTCTTTTGAGTTCCATGTCCTGTGTTATGTCTAAGGGGTTCTCATTGTACTCCTCTAGAGGAATATTGGTACTTGGTGAGGATGTATTATTTTGGTTTCTAATGTTATTTTTTCTCTGTGACTTTGATATGTTTATTTCTTTCACAGTTTCTGATTCTTGTGTGAGACTCAAGCCTTCCTTTGTTGAGTTTAGATCTGCTTCTTTTTGTAAACTTTATGTTCTTTTGTGGTTTACTTGTTGGGCATGAAAAGCTGGTTGGTCTACGCTTCAGGTTCTCTCTTTTGAATATATATTGGAGTGGCCAATTACTTTTGTCTTCAGGAGTTCCTGCAGAGGCCCAAGTGAGATGTGGCTCACATGCTCTCAAACTTTCTCCTTTGTCTGGATCCCTCCAGGAAAGATGCTGCCCTCAGGAATTTAGGGGCTGGACTGGCCTTGGAGCAGGGCCCAGGAAAGATGCTGGTCTCAGGAAGCTTGTGGCTGTGTCACCCAGGGATGCAAAAGGGAGATGGGAGCAGGAAGAGGCCCTGAGGTCTCCTGTATACTACTGGGAGGAACTGAATTGGTTTGGATGCAAAGGATCAGGAAGAAGTGGGTATTCTGGGCCTAGAGGTCAGTCCAGGGGTCTGTGGTTTCAATACAAGAAATGGGCCAGTATCCAGGCTAGGAGGAAAGCTGAGGGGGTGAATGAGGCTGGGGGAGTCAAGGCAAGGTGGGAACACTGGACTTACCCAGGAAAAGTGCTGGCACCAGGACACCAGAGGCTCTGCAGCCCAGGGAAGAAAATGGAGGTGAGGGCAGGCCAGGACTGGAGGGCTCCTGGGGACTACTGGGAGGAACTCAGTTGGTCTGGTTGCAAAGCATCTGGAGGCACTGGTAGCTCTGGGCCAAGAGGTTAGCCCTGGTGTCTGGGATGCCAAGACAAGAAATGGGCCAGTTCCCAGGCTAGGAGGAGAGAGGCATCATGGTAGCTGGGAGGGTGAAAGAGGATGGGGGAAATCAAGGCATGGTAGGCATGCTGGAGTTATCCAGGAAAGGTGCTGGCACCAGGACACCAGAGGCTGTGTAGCCCAGGAAGCAAAGGGCTTTATTAATATTTTTAAAAAGTAAAACAGATAATAAAAATAAATACCACAACAAAAATTTTGACAAATATATTTTTAAATAACATGCATAGCAAATATATTTAAAGTACTATGGCCCATTCAAAAGCAAAGAGTTTATATAAATGTACAACATTGTCTCAGTAGTCCAAATTAATGAGATAAATCAAGAAAAACAAAGGGGGGAGTATTGGAAATATAGCCAATGTAGTCATAAAGAGTGTTATCTTCAAGGTAACATGTTTTCTGCAGGAAATCAAAGAGAATAAGTAGAATAGAACTAATTAGGATTATGACATTTTCCATATGAAAATATAGACTATCTTTTCCAATATTTAGTAACCAACTGAAATGTAATGAAAATAATTTAGCTAAAATAGTAAAATTATAGAATCTGAAATAAATGCAAACTATGTAAAAATTATTTTAGATTGTCTCCAAAGAGTACAATGTAAGGCTCAAATGGAGAAAACATTGTTAATTGATATCCCAATACAATGTAAGGCTCAAATGGAGAGAAACATTGTTAACTGATATTTCAATACAATATCAGAATCTCCATACACATTATTTCCACACTCAGATTATAGGAGACTTACTAGAAGGCAGTTAATAAAACGTCAGTGACCACCAGTTATTGAAAGTATGAGGTTGTGCTCTCAAGCTACAATAATTAAAATGAGATGTTATCTAGTATATACATAAAAAAGACAAAGTAATTCAAGCAATTATAGTTATTGTATATATGAATGCTTGACAAATTGATATGCACATGGAAATATAATAAAATGTTTAACTTCCATTAATTATATTTCTGATGTATGTTCAACATAAATATAATCTCTAAAATGATGAATGAACTAGAATGAAGTACAGCAACAGATGTTTTGTATTTAGGGAAGATTTTCAAGCTGAATATCTTCTTCATTGCAATTCAAAAAAAATTACACTATCAAGAATAGGGCAGAACTTGGGAGACATCCCCATGGGTAAGAGCACTTATAAACATGAAGACCTGATCCAATTCCCAGCAACCATAAAAAAAGTCATGTGTGGACATGTGCTTCTGTAATCCCACTGTGGGAGACAGAGACATGAGGATTTCTGGGACTTGGTGGCTGCAGGCCTAAGTCCAGATTTAGTGAGATACCCTATCTCAGTGGAGTAAGGCAGAGCTTGATAGAACAGGACATGCAATGTCCTCTTCTGCTATCTGCAGGCACCCATAACACACATGAACAAAAAAGAGTGAAAAGGATGAATGTTGAAAAATGCATAATTATGACCTCATATTTATAATCTCATATTTGGGCAGAAGCTCAAAACAGTGGCAATTATGATGATGAGGCTTCATTAAAGACATATTAGGTAAGAATAAAAAGGGAAATATTATGCATAGTATTATTTTAGGATATTTCAAAAAAATGACAGAAATCTAACTTTGTTTGGAAAGAACAGTAGTAGACTATTCAGGTATCCTTTGATTGCATTAGGGAAGCATAACTTTTAAGCTGAGCCAAACTGCCTGTGCTCATGTTCTTCCCAAGCATGCAAAACCATCTAAGCTCTAGATGGTTTATGAAAGGAAACCAGCCGTGTTTCCTTACCTGGCAGTAGAAGCACAGGGTTTGCATTTGAGAAATAGTAAACAACCCCTACATAATTTTTTTTTTTTTTAGCTTTTTGCGGGTTTGCCATACTGCTTTCCATAGTGGTTGCATTCCCACCAGCAGTGACTGAGCATTCCTCTTTCTCCACATCCTCTCCAGCATTTGGAGTTTTCCTTCCTCTTGATCTTTACCAATCTGACTGGGGTAAGATGGAATCTTAAAAAGGTTTATATCTGCATTTCTCTGAGCTTGCTCATGTGAGCCTGAGGCAGTGATGGCGTTGAGCATGGGACCCGTGTCAGCTCAATTAAACAAGGGCCCAAAGGGCAGGTGAGAAATAGGTGGCAGGCCAGTACTGGATTGAGAACCGTTTGAGACTGCTGCTGGGTGAGGGAGAGTATGACTTGCATATGACCACTAGATAGGCTGAGTAGACTCCAGTGAATGCTTTTACACTGAAAGACATTTGGGTACAAACACCAGAATGAATAGGACTCAGCATGGCAGAGTGCATAGGGTTTAATGGGGGGATACGGGGAGGCGTGGATAGGGGAGGGGGGTATGGATTTGAGTGGGAAATGTATGAAATTTTAAAAGTTTAATAAAAGAAAAAAGCTTTTTTTTTCCAAGAATGAAACCCTAAATTTATTCACTGTGCTGAACCATGTTTGTTTGTTTGTTTGTTTGTTTCAGTTAAGAACATCAGTTAAGATTTCCTACTCTTCTTGCAGAGAACAGGTATTCAGTTCTGATACCCGTATTAGCAGCTAGCAGCTACAAAACATCCTAAGCCCAGTTCCAGGAACCTGATGCCCTCTTCTGATCTTCACCTTATACACATGGTGCATTTGTATGCATGTAGGCAAAACACTCACACATATAAAATAAAAAACAAAAGATTCTAAAATCTTTCACAATAAAATTAGGAATTGTTTTATTCTACTCCATAATTTCAGCATTCTTAATATGAGAGACAAGGATTCATAGAAACTATAGACAAAAGAAAAAAAATTGAAAACTCAAAACTCCTATTTGTGATCCAATATATATGTTTACCAGGCAAATGTTATTTAAAATTGTGTCATAAAAATAGTTTTTGTTTTTTCATGTGAACTTCTACCTATTGAAGAGTTTGAGTAAACTAAAATTCCAATATCTAACCATATCATAGAGCACTTGTAACACCTAAATGTTCAAATGACCTTCTGTAAATAAATGATAATTTGTGGAAGAACAGACAATAGAACACAAATTCTGGTCTTTGTTTTTTATGTAAACTTGGGGTTTTTTTATTTTGTTTTTTTCTTTTCCTCCTTAATTTTTTCTTCCTATCTTTAACCAGTTCTTTCTCTTTCTCTATTTTCTTTTCTCTAGTGGCATATGGTTCTTTTAGATAGCTCACTGGCCAAGAATTGTCACTGTAAAAAGTATGTTGGGGCTGGAGAGATTGCTTAGTGGTTAGGAGCAGAGAACCTGGGTTCAATTCCCAGCATTGATATGGTGGCTAACAACCATCTGTAACTCCAGTGCCAGGGGAATCTGATGCCCTCTTCTGGACCTCCTCAGGCACTGCATGACATGAATGCACTTAACACACATGTGTGCAAGAAATATACTCATACACATACATAATAAATAAAATACTTTAAAAAGTAGTTTGAGTACCAGAGATTTTCCTTTTTATTTCCTCTCACCTTTAAGTTCAGAACCACACTAAATGTTTGAAAGCATCCTGTTTGGTGAAGTAGCACAGGCACTGAGAATGGAGGTTCTGGTATTGGACTGTCCAATCACTTTCTGGTTTATGACTGTGGGCAAGTTTTGGGACATTCATGTTGTCATCTGCAAAGTGTAACTGATAATAATAATGTTTTTCTAACAAAGTTTTAGTTTTGCTTTGATTTTAAAGTGAAATAACAAAATGAACAGTATATATTAATTAGCATAATAAAAATATTTTATTAAGATTTTGTACATTTCAAATAATAGATCTTAAACCAATTTAGACCCCCTACCCCAATGCCTATGCCGCATAACCCCCACACCAAATTTTATGTATTCTGTCATATATATTAAGCCCTATCTAGTCAAGCATTTGTACCGATGTCACTCTGTGCAAGTTCATCTTCTGGAATCTAGCCAGCCTATCTAGAGTTACTCCCTTAAAGAAGGTCCAACTCTCTCTCTCACCCAGCTGTAATCACTTGCCAATAATCCCTTGGCTATGGTTGGGGTATGCTGCCCATTTCCCAAGTTCTATGCTGATTTTTTGTCTGATTGAGTCAGCATGGGTCTTGTGCATGCTGTCACCATTGTTGCAAGTTAATATGAACAAATTTCCAGAGGACTGAAATTCTGTTTCTTTTGTTTAGGCAACAGTCCTGGTTCTTTACATCTTTCAGCCCCTGTTCTGCAATGATCCCTGAGCCATGAGTGGATGAGGTTTAATATAGGAGTCCCATTCAGGAGCATGCACTTTGCAGTCTCTTATCGAGAGTTGTGGGATGTATTAGCATATTTTTTAAAAATATAAATTTCATGAAAGTTTTGGAAATCATGTTTGATTTTTATTCATGTGAGTTTTTCCTTTTTGTGTATCTGCCTTCCAAAAGTAGGCCCCGTACCACTTTCTTTTGCTATCTATTTGCATGGGGTACATTTACTCATCTCTCTTTTTTTTTTTTTTTAACAGCTTATATATCTTCCTAAGTCTAAACTGAGTCTTCAGTGGACAATGTATAGTTGAGTGTTTCTTATTTAAATTAATTCAGTCACTCTGGGTTTTGACTGGATTTAATCTACTTAAATTTAAATTAATTATTAATGGGATGTTTTTCTTTTGTCCATGCAGTGTCAGTTATTATCACTTTTCCTGCTTGAGAAAAACACAGTATTTTAATGTTGTAATTGGTTGACCCAATTTTTAACTTACCAATTAATTACTGAGTTCCTGCTCTGTGTGAAGTGTCTAGACAGAGGTAAAAACATAAATATAACTTTCTCATTAATGGAAGTGTTTATAGTAAGAAAGAAAACAGACAGATAAGAGGATACATAATTTTTGTTTTAAATACTAATAAAATCATTTTAGATGAGATCATTTTAAATCAGTGTATAAGATTTGTTTTATTTAGAAAACAAATTAATGGGAAATTGCTATGACCTAGAAATTCCTTTGATAAGCCATGGTCCCACCTCCTTCCCACGCTCTGTGGAGTTAAGCCCATTAAGGAGCAGGGCTATGGAGATATAAGCTAGGAAATCCAGGAGGCTGAGCTCTCGCCATTTTGTGTGGCTGTTGGGAAGACACAAGACTTATGCTTGGCTATGGGCTTTTGAGCACAGCTGTGAATGGGATAGTCGCCATTTTTGGAAGAGGCCCCGCCCCTCTCAGGGTCTCCTAGGCAGGCCAAGAGGAGGCTTTCTGGACAGGTGAGAAGGCAACTTGGAGGACACCAGGAAAAAGGGGTGGAGCTGCTGCCATACTGGGGGGAGGGTGAATGCCAAAGAGAAAGATGGGGTGAAGGGGGCACCACATGGATGGAGCATGCATTTCAAATATGGAAAAGGAAAAGCCCCTAAGAATTGGCATTTTTGTAAGTCACCCCCTCCCAAGTATCATATAAACTATGCAAAATCTAAATAGAATGTCTTATGTCAGTTTATCAATCTGCAGCAGGGAGCGGGTCTCCCAGCGGAAAAAATGAAATTTTAGTGAAACAATTGCCAATTCAGTTTATACATAAAAGATGAAAAATCTGTAGTTCTTGAGAAGGTCAAATACCTTAATTTGAAGTATATTTTTTTAATAGATTTCATGGTATTATTTTGGAACTGAAAACATTAGAAGGCAATAGCATAAGAGAATTTTTTTTTAAAGCAAGAGCACAAATTCTCATATTACAGAAAAAAGTGTATTTATTCTAGAGTAATTTTATTTCCTATACCATCCTATTTTTCATAGTACATTGAATTGATAATCATGTAATGATGGCTGTGAAGATACCCAGGTATTTAGTTATGCTCCTGATGTTTTCAAACAGGCAGCGTAGGAAGTGGAGATGTCAAATAAATGGGAAATAGACAGATCTTGATGGACTGACTGTAGAATCAAGAGATAGTGAGGAATCAAGAATATTTTGTGGGAGCTGATTGTCTATTACCTGTAATTTTAACAAATAATATTACTTTTTTAAAATTTTTATTAAATTTTTGCAATTTCCATATATTATAATTTGATGGTATTTAGATATCCTGCCTATTCACACCTCCCCTTACTGCCCACTCAATTTAAAGTACTGTACTGTATATAAAATAAGGCTTATAAAGTCTAATTTGTGTCCCTAAATGTCCTTCCGTGTGGGTCCAACCTTTGGAGTCTGGCAAACCACCAAGAGTACCATCATCGAGAGATTTTCTCTCCCCCTCCCAATAACCATCAGTTGCAAAAAGTTCCTTAGGTAAGATTGGGGTTTCTTACACACTTCCACATGTCTATGCTGGGGTTTTGTATGGTTTGAGCTTGTACTGGACTTGTGTATGCTGTCCCATTGCTATGAGTATAGTACATATGAGTAACTTCCCAGCCACCTGGAAGACTGTTCACTGTGGTCATCCACCCCTTCTGGCTCTTACAATATTTCTGTCCCCTCTTCTCCAATGATCCCTGAGCACTGGGAGGCAGAAGTTTGATATTGGTATCCTCTTCAACCATAAGCACTCTGCAGCCTCTTGTTCTCTGCATCTTGACCAGTTGTAGGTTTCTGTCTTAATCATCATCTGATGTATAAGAAAATTTCTTGGGTGAGAGTTGAGAGATATATTAATCTATGGATATAAGAATAAGTCATTAAAAGAGGGTTTAGCACTGTAAAAAATTATTAGAAAATAGTATTAGGCTTTTACCTATGCCCTGTAAATTGTCTAGCCTCAGGTTCCTAAGCCTTACATCAATGCCAGATATGAACTCCATTGTATGAAGTGGACCTTTAATCCAATTAAAAAGTTGTTGGTTACTCCCCTAATATTCATGTTACTATTTCACAGGTTGGCATATCTTGCCAAGCCAATAGTTCTTGTAGTTCACAGGATTTACAGCTGGGTAAGGTTGTTGATTATTTTTTCATTCCAGTAACATGCATAACACATTCCAGCTTTTAATAGAATTAAATGTAGACCTAGAAGTTTTACCTACTAAAAAGTGGAATAAGTTATATACTCTCAAATTCCAAATGTCACTCATAGTAAATGAACATCTATTTTGAGCCTGTATTTCTTTCTTCAGAATTTGCAAGAGAATAATGTCCTTCAATATAACAGGTTACTGAGAGATCCTCCTAAAACAACCAGATGTTACCATGTTGTATCAGAAAACATCCTTAGGTCTGATTGGCCACAGATTGTCTTCCCTTACCCCCAAGGTAGATTTGCATTCTGAACCTCAAGACCTTGTAGATTGTTGTACTGTTGCTTAGGAAATTTTAGTAGAATAGTTGTCATAGATTTGATAGGTCGTTCTGATCAGGAATGTTTTCCAGGACAAATGAGGCATTTAGCATATTTCAGAAGTTTTATAAAAATGATGTGCTCCACAACACTTAAAAATTGTAAAAGTTTAAAAAGTCAGTCATCCTTTTAACAAAGTGAGTGCATCCACTCACAATCCCTTGTGACTTGAATAGCATTCAGTGTACTCAAAATTATAGCTATTATAGAAGAAATTGCAAGCTAAATATAGGGAAGTGTATAAATTATGTTCATCATTGGCACAATGTGAAGATTATCCATGCCAATGTGACAACATGAGCAGAATTCACAGTAACTATGACACTTTTGCCCTATTTGGTACTGTTGCCATAATATTTTCTTATGGCTGTGTTTGTATTGTGTGTGTGTGTGTGTGTGTGTGTGTGTGTGTGTTTAAGGTGTATCTATGTATACATGCTTGTGGCATCAACACCACAACCTTGGATGTCCTTCCTCAGGAGCTGTCAACATTGTTTTAATGAAAGGGTGTCTCTCCTTGATCTGGAACTTGCCAGTTAGACTAGGCTGGGTGGTTAGGAAGTCCTAAGGATGTTCTTGGTTATGCCTTTCCAGTGCTGGCATCGCCACCACACCTGGCTTTTTTATGTGGGTTTGGGGAATTGAGCTTGGGTCCATAAGCTTGAAAGGTAAGCATTTTGCCAACTGAGCCATCTCCCAGCCTTGATCAATTTAATATTTTAAGTAAATATAGTTTTGTTCTTCCTTCATTCTGTGGGTACCTACTAAGCACTTATTGGTTCCTATGAACGCAATCTTATTGATACAAGATTAGCCAAGTAATACTTTCTGATATTTTTCTGAGCCCTCTTTTATTGAATGGCATTTTATACACTTAGAAATTGGATCTTGATTTTCATTTCATAATATTTTCAGTATCACAGAATTAAACTGTGCTTTACTTTGAATTCAAAGAGTACCCTTTCTTTGTCTAATACCTCTTTTGTTTGTTGTTGTTTGCATGAGTTTGTTCAGGGTTTTAAAAATATTTTTATTGAACAATTAGTCATACCTGATCATGTTTGTCTGTCCTCATAAAACCCCAGGCCGGGACCCTGAGAAGACATTGAGATTGGGCTGCTGGTGGATTTTGGAGGAGGGTAGAATGGTAGGGTTGAGTCTTGGTTGGGGACTGGTCAGGTTTGGAGAAGCCCAAGGTCTCCCATGCATGGTCCCTCATCAGCCTATGTTTCTTGTAGCAGGGGCCCGTGGGTCCTTCATCAGCCTATGCTTCTTGTAGTAGGGGCAGGGCCTTGTCCCAAACTCTCAGTTCCACTTTCTAGAACTTTTGTGCATGGCAGAAACTTCTCTGCAGTAGTAAATAGAAATCTCTGTGCATTGCCTATGGAACTTCTGATTCAGTCAATCTTGTTATTTTTAATACACACTATATCTGACTTTAAAAAATTATGGAGTTTTTGTTCATTTCATATAATGGATCTTAACCCAATTTAGAACCCTTCCCCATCTGCGTTCTCCATAGCACCTTCCCAATGGATTTTATGCATTCTGTCATATATGTTAACTCCTATAAGTTCAAAAATTTGTACCCATTTGTCCCTCAGTGCAAGCTCATCCATTGGAGTCTAGTCAGCCATCCTAGAGTTCATCCCTTAAAGAAGATGAACTCTCCTTCACCCACCTGTAATCAGCTGGCAATAGTTCTTTGGCTAGGACTGGGACTTGCTACCCATTTCCCCAGTTCTATGCTAGGTTTTTGTCTAATTGGGTTGGCATGGGTCTTGTGCATGCTGTCACTATTGTTCCAAGGTCATATGAGCAAGTTCCCAGTGGCCTGAGAATCCCTGTTTCCTTATGTTTATGTACCAACCTGCCTCTTAAAATCTTTCTGTCCATTCTTCTGCAATGGTTCCTGAACCCTGGGTGGGTGAGATTTAATACAGGAGTCCTATCCAGGGACAATAACTCTGCCATCTCTTGTTTTCTAAAACTTAGCCAGTTGTAGCCTTATGTGTGCATCACACTTTGTTGTATGAGTAAACTTCCCTAGTGAGAATTGAGGGATGTGTTAGTAGTTTTTCTACCCCCTTTTCTACTATGTTCCATGGGTCTTAGATGTAGAGGTTCCACTGTCTCTTAGCTGGGCACCTGTCAGATATATATTCTCTGTGTGTGATGAGTTGTGGAACTCTGTGATAGCTTCCATCTGTTACAAAAAGAAGGTGCTTTGATTAGTGGTGTATCATTTACTTGTTTATAAATATAAGGATCCATATTTAGTATATGGTAAAAAATTTCATTTGTCTAGACATATGCCAGAGATAGGGTTTTCTGTAGGATCTATGACCTCTTCATCTATATGTAATTGCCTATATTTACAGTGTTAATCATGAATTCCCTCCCATTGAGAGGGCTTTAAGTCCAATTAAATAGGTTTTGATTCCCCCCTAGATAAAAGTGCCGCTACTGCACCAATAAAGATGGTTTTCTGTGCAATTCTATGTGGTTATTAGGCTTTAGAGTTGGGTTGGATCATTTATTGACTTTCTCCCTTAGCAGCTTGCATACTATTTTCTAGAACTATGGGAGCTAGTGTTGAGGGAAAAGGCTTCCAGGTCAGTTCCAGCTATACTTTTCCAAGCCGTATGTCTGAACTATGTCCTGTCTTCAGCAGTAGGATCTTAGCTTCAAGTTCTGGGAGGTAACAAAGGACTGTGTCTAGAACCTGTGCTATTTTGGGAGCCTCTTGGAGCACCCTGACCAACAACTCGAAGGGATGTTTCTCTCATCTGATACTGGGTTCCTTGTTATATAGCCCTCAATTATACACAAGCACTCATGTTCAGATACTGAATGTGTAATTTTCAGGTAATTTTGAGTTAATACTGTTCCCTCTTGCTTTTTAAATTTTTTAACTGAATTTTTGTGTATTTCATACAGAACACAAGTAAGACTCATGCAAACCCAAGCAAACAGAAACTCAGCATAGACCTGAAGAAATGAACAGCAGATCCCTCTGGCTTTTTACGCCATGTAAGCTTTATTTATCTGTCTTTTTTCTCTCACTGTCTAACCTCCCTCCTCCCTTCCCAGTTTATCTCCCACTTTTCCCCCTTCCTCTTTAATGGTAGACAGACAAGTGACACCAACATGACTAGGTTCACTCTAAAACAAATATTTTAAATTATCACTCTTTTTGAACAGTTTTTAATTCTCCTCACCAGTCTTTCAGTAGAACTATCAGAAAATAAGACAGCTTTGTTGAGTGACCTCCAATTTCATTTCAGCTGTAGGTAAACATTATTAAGAAAATTGCCTAAAGACAGGTACTTTCAGAGTGAAGAATAAATTGCGCTATGATATATAAATTGGAAAATTGGTCTTGTAATCTCAGGGAACTCACAACAACTTGGACAACTGTGATCAATAACAGCTCTGAATACAAAGGTGTCTGCCTCTAGGACTAACAATATGGAAGAGTTTAAGCTTGCTGCATGAACCAATCCACATTTTATTTCTTAAAATCATATTTTATGCCATGCTGAAGGTTTATCTAGACTGCCTTCATAAATGCAAAGATCTGTATTTTGCTTAGCAGTGTCTTCCTAGCAAGCAACCCCCATATAAAATAAATATTTCTGTATTTTCCATAACGATATCCTAAATAATTTCTTAGCCAATTAGTTTAACTGTTAAAAAAAATAACACAGACAGTTAAATTGTCATTTATATAATACATCCTTGTGTTTCCGAGAGTACCCGGCTTATTGATTTCATACTGTCCTGTCACATATGTGAAGGTTTAATATGTGTGCTTAGGCAGTAGAAATCTTTGTTAGTTTTGAGAACTTGTTCATGTGGTTAGAACTCTAAACCTCAGGTTTATTTATGATTCTTCTTATGTTTTGAGACACAGGGTACCCCTGTGCAGGACAGACTGACTTTCAACCGTCTCTGTGGCACAGGTGGCTCTTGAGCTTGTCTCCTTCCTGTTTCTGTTTCTCAGGTTCCAAGATTACAGGCATACACCATCATAAACTTATTTTTATTTTCAAAGAGATCAAATTATATGTCTATCATTTCAATATTATTTATACAGATAATAAATGTATAAAAACAAAGAGTGCCTGGTACATTTGTAGTTCTCAATGGATGTCAAGTCTCGCTAAATTGACATTTTACAATGAAATTAAACTCGGTTCTTAATTTTAAGATTATTTTTATTTATTTTTTAATTTTTTGAGAATTCCATACATGAGTATAGTATTTGTATTATTTCCACCCTTCCCAATTTTCCTCTGACTCCTCCCCTGTACACCTCCCTCCTCACACTTTCTTGTCCTCTTCTTAGCTTTTCATTGTTACATACAGATACACACATTTATACACACACACACACACACACACACACACACACACACACACACACACATAATGCACGGATTCCATTTAATAGTGCTTGTGTGTACCTGTGCTTAGGACTACCCATTTGGGATTTAAAAATCTCTCAGAAAGCTTGTCCCTGGAGCAAACTGATTCTCCCTCAGCATTTGTTGAATTTTAAAGTTCTTAATATTGAAGATTATGATGCCTTAAGATGGTCTTAAACTCTGTTATTATTGAGATCTCACTAGCTCTAGAACACATTTTTATGACTACAAACTATCACTTGACTCTGAGGGAGAGTTAGGTGAGGACATGGTGTGTTAATCCTAGGTAGGAGAATATTTAGACATTATTTTCCAAAGTGCTGTGTGGAACTAACTCTGGCAAGCTAAAACACTCATGCTGACATTCTCATTCTTGTTCTTATGGGAAAACCACCCTGAGTGTTCTTACAGATAATCTGAAAATCAATGTTTGAGAGAGATTTGTAGAAAGTATCTGAAGTAGATTTTTAGTTTATGACCAACATAGTGAAAACAAATTAAGCCCTATATTCAGAGTCCTCTAAAAACAACATTTAAGCATACTTCTACAAGATTATTTATGAATTTAAGTCTTAATATGGACATAGGAAATTGTAATTTTCAATTTTTTGGAATACCAAGTTCTGCAAGATTATAACAGATGAATTCAATGTACATCATAGGGAGAAAAAAGAAAGTGCCACATTATCTTGGGCAACTTTTTACTGTAGGAGATGAAGATTCAGAATGCTAAAAGTAGAGCTTTAAGAAAGATTTGTTGAAAGAATTCAAAAAATTAAATGGAACTAAAAGAAATTATCTAGAAATATGAAAAATATGTAAAATAATCAGATCTCAAATTTTCGATCAACCAAAAATTTTCCTTGTCTGAATGGTTTATAATATTTAAAACATTTTATACTTACCAAATATAAGAATATAAATATACTTCCTAAATTAATATAATTACCTTTATGATCACTCCAAATTGATCTTGC
Source organism: Nannospalax galili (assembly GCF_000622305.1). Classification (NCBI taxonomy): domain Eukaryota; kingdom Metazoa; phylum Chordata; class Mammalia; order Rodentia; family Spalacidae; genus Nannospalax; species Nannospalax galili. Next base: position 1,826,587 of record NW_008355824.1, read on the forward strand.
TTCCAGGACTGTACTTATAATAGTAAAATAAAAAGCAGTATGATTCTTCTATGGGAGTTATTAATTTAATATTTTTGTATCTGTTAATATAAAGAAAGCCAAATAATTTCTCCTATGCAGTTTGTATGGGCAATCTGAATCTTAGTGATGTTTAATATTTAGTTTGTATTATGTCTGAATTTAAATGATATCTACCATGACTGGGCATTCTAATAAGTTTTCCATGTAGAAATTGAAGGATGATATATTAAAAATATAGTGGTAACTCAGGGAAGGAAGATTCAATTAAGAAACATGAGAGAGAACATTGAACTTTAAATCAAACAGAAACACTTTTTGTTGTTTAATAATTTGCATTTAGATTTGGATCTCAAGACTGTGAAATTCAATATGATCTTTAATATTGACTTTTAGTGGTAGGTAATTTTATTGGCCTTTATAATTCCAAACCTCAGATTCTTAATCTAACATTAGCTTTCAACTATTTTTATTAAATCGAATTGAGAAAGGACACGGTATTGTAAAACATCCAGTTATTACAAAGCCTTCCTAATTGGTTTCATACACATTTTTGTATTAAACATTTAGATATGCCTTTATGATTTGTTTCAAATACTGGAATAGCTGTGTAGTAAAAAGAGAAGCAGGCCTAATTTTTTTATGAACTGTTTTGAGTAACTTTGTACTATATTCTTTGAATTCATACCAAACAAAACACTAAACTATGGAGGTCTTTTCTTCCTCAAAATTTCCCTGGAGAGGTAAAACAGTGTTAATGACTAAAAATTTAAATCTCAGAATTTTTCTTCCAAGTTATAGGCTATAAAGAGAAGGATAAGCTTGAACATGAGGTTTAATAATCCAGCATTTGGACAATGGGGTCTTCATTCATTGAGCACATTTCTTAGAACAAAAATCTTTGTTTCCTTCTATTTCAATAATTTTTCAAAAATATTTTAAATTCACTAAATATAATTTAGTATTTTTATTTAATGACAAAGTATCCAGAGTAATGAAAACTATTTTTATGTTAAAATTATTATTTACTATTAAAATTAATATACTCAGCTCTCCTGTTAATTTTCTGGTGATTTATTTTTGCTCTCATTTTAGTTTCTAGCCACTCACCCATCATGTGCAGCACTGTGAATGCCCTTCACCAGCAGCTCTTTCCTCAGTTCGAATGTAACATTTCCCCTAATTTGATTTCTTCATGCTTTAAAGTATTTGTTCAATCATTTGTATGTGGAAGGTATTGCTGCTTGCCTGGAGCGCTTTACAAGGATCTGTGGGAATCAAGTTTGGAGGTCCTCCTACTTTGATGACAGATTTGGGAGGATCCAAAAACATGTATCCACACAGATACTTTTATTATTATTATTATTATTTTTGGTGTTTTTGAGATACTTTTTACACAAAAGATTTACAATGATCTTTACATTTTATTAATGTAAATGATTAGGTAATTCAATTGTTGGTAATTCAATTGCTAACTAGTACATTACTTTATTAGTTGAAAACATAAGCATAGCTACTTTGAAGGTCATTTCAACGCTTTCATACTGTACTATGATTATTTTAATTTTCATCACACATTTGCAGAGGAAAAATAAGCCATTTTACTTAACAATGTACTTGTTGAAATACTGAAACTTGATTTTATTAAATCTCAACTCTTAAAAATATATCTACCATTCTACAAAATATCATGAGAAGGCTGCAGTAGCTGCTAACTTTGCAAGCACAAGTAGCTGTTATTTGCCTTTCAACTAACATTTATTTTCAATATTTTATTTATTATATATATTTTATGTGTATGAGTGTATTGCCTGCATGTATGTAAGTACACTCATGTCATGCTATGTCAGAGGACTTCAGAAGAGGGTGTCGGAATCCTCTGGAACTGGAGTTTTGAATGGTTTTTAACTGCCATGAGGGTGCTGGGAATCCAACCCAGGTCCTCTGCAGGAGCAGCCAGTGCTGTAAACCACTGAGCCATCTCTCCAGCTCTCTTTCACCTAATATTTAAGAAAATAGCAATTGTCACCTACCATAAATAATTTCTCAATAACTCAAATAATCTTGACTTTACTTTCTAACTAAATTTTTGAATGTGCATAGATTTTCTTCAATATTTCAGTTTAAAAAGACTACAGAATGAATGCATAAACAAATATGCAAATTCAGATACCTTACATCATACATGGTAGATTTTCAAACACTAAGACAATCCTCTACTTAAGTAATTTTTATGCACAAATATAATCTCTTTTAAAAACTGAAATATGTCTGTGCTAACATATATTAGGACAATTATTTTCTCTTCACAATGAGTTACTAAGAACTTTTAAAGTATGCACCACTAATTTTTATTAGGTGAATAGGGAATCTTTACACAAAAGCAAGAGCTATTTAAGGCACTAAATATTTGTAATGGTCTTTGGCATTCTAATTATATCAAGCTGTTTAAATGGTAAGAATATAATGGCTCTTTCTCTAATCACGTGAATCAACAAATTATTGTGAACTTGCCAGTGTTTGTTTCTTTGATTAGGAATAACATTTTATTGTTGAGGCAAGCCTATGTTTCCTTTAGACCGATTTTCAAGAATCTGTGACATGTTGGGGGCTGGAGAAAAGAATCAATTGCTAATTCTTTTACTGAAGAATAGAAATTTGCTCCCACAATCACCACTGACTCTGCTCCAGGGCATCTGAAACCCTGTTTTCTCCTCTGCAGGCTCCTGTACGCATGTGGTGTGCATAAACTCGGGCAAAAAATATACCTACACATACATAAAATAAATTTTAGAGAAAGAGTCTGTGTCATGCTACAAATACCGATTACTTGGAGACAATTCTAGTCAAGCAATCTGATGGCCTCCAGCTTTGCTGAGGTGATTAAAATAGCCTGACACTGACACAAAGCAGAAATGTGCACCAGTGGAATAGGAGAGAGGACCCATGAGAATTCCACAGTAATGACAATGGTCACCTAATATTTGACACAGACACAAGAACATACAGTGGGTGCGGGGCCGGCGGGGGGGGGGGGACCAAAAGGAAACCTATTCAACAAACAGTGCTGCAACTGAGTACCTACTTTCAAAATCAGCTTAGATCTGCATCTTTCACTGTACACAAAAATTGATCAAAGGCCTTAATTTAACCCCTGAAATGCTGAAACTCTTTAGAAGAAAACATAGGGAATATGCTTGCAGTTATAGGTATAGGCAAGAACTTTTTGTACAGGACTTGAGTAACAAAGGGAATCCTTCCAAGAATCAAAAATTGGACTATGTGATAGGGAAACTGTCAGCGGAGTGATCAGACAGCCTATAGAATGGGAGAAAATCTTTGCCTGCTTTACCTCAGGAAGGATGTGGATATCTAGAATACATAAAGAACTACAAAAATTAAAAACCAAAACCACAAGACTGCTAACAGTTAAATGGTCTGATTAGATACATAGACATTTCAGAAATAAAAAGCAGGAGCTGGAGTTCTGGCTTAGTGGTTAAGAGTACCGGATGCTCTTCTCAAAGACACAGGCTTGGTTCTCAGTACCCACATGGCAGCTAGCAACCCGTCTATTATTATTCCAGTTTCAGAGGATCCAATGCCCTCTCCTGGTCTCCCCAGGCATTAAATGACATGATACATGCAGGCAAAGCACTCACACATATAATTTTTTTTAAATTAAATAGAAAATTTAAAATAAAAGAGTAAGAAACAAAAAGGCCAACAAATATTTTTTAAATGTTCAACATCTGTGGCCATGAGAGAATTTAAAATTATGTTAAGATCCCATCTTACCCCAATTAGAATGACTAAAACCAAGACAGTAAACTAGAATAAATGCAGGTAAAGTTGTTGGGAAAGAACAACATTCATCAACTGCTACTGGGAATATAAAGTAATGTAACCAGTGAGGAAATCAGTATGGGGTTTCCACAAAAAATAAAAATATAGCTACCATATGACCAAAATATACCACTCCTGAGCATCCAGCCAAAGACTGTATCCTCCCACTCAGATACTTACATATCTTTGTTTATTGCTGTACCATTCACAGTTGAAAGAAAATGGAACCAGCCTTGATGTCTGTAAACAGATGACGGATAGTGAAAATGTAACATAAATACACAATGGAATTTTATGCAGCTGCTAAGAAAAATTAAATTATGAATTCTGCAGGAAAATGAATGGAATTGGAAATTATTCTACTAAATAAGGTGAACTAATCTCAGAGAGAAAAAAGTTACGTTCCATTTCATATGTGCATCTTAATATTTATATATATGTAAGTAAGAGATTGTGAGAGTGAGTATAGATCATCAAACTAGATAAAGACCATGAGGGTAATAAGAGGTGTTTAGAAGGGAGAATAGGCTTTCACATGTGGTGTGAAAGTGGCCAAGAGGCTACAAGAAATGACAGAACACAAAGTGGGGAGGGAGGATGGAGAAGAAGGAAGGTAGGAGAAAGGACAAAAACAAAATTTGTTTGGAAAATGCCTTAACAAAATCTAGCTCTGAGTGTGGAAAGCATACTCACAAAATGCTTAAATATTTAAAGTGACTCAAACATGGAAATAGTTCAAATACCCATCAACTACTAAATGGAAAACAATTGTGTTTATAATGAAAAGCTGTTTGTCAGTACCTGTGATTTATTTATGGACACAAGTGTTAACATTGTTGATCCTTGACAAACACTACACTAAATAAAGTGAGTTACTCACAAAAGATCACATATTGTGCAATTCCATGTGTACAATATCATTGAATTGAATCACCAAGATTAGAGGCATCTATTGAAACAGGACTTTGTTAGTGGTTGTCAGAATCTAGGGTAATGTGGAGTGGCATGTGTCTGCTAATGGGTATAGGGTTTCTTTCTGGAATAATGAAAGTATCCTTAAATTAGACAGGGTTAGTGACTATGAGTTTGTAGGAATTCACCGATCAATTCATTTTGAAAAGTTGAATACTGTGACAACTACGATCCAATCAAATCATTATTAAATATAGTCTGGAAGGTGATAGTTTTGTCACTTAAGTTCCGTATTTAAATAGTTAAGAGAAAAGGTTTGAATGTAATGTGGCCCTACTTGATCTTGATTCTGAGAATGAATCCAAAAGAATTTTCTACATCTCTATTGTGTAAGGCTATGGGCAGGGAGGGCCTTTGCTGTGGTTCATTCAGAAATGTGCTTCTCCTTTAAATGAAGGCAGTGGAGAGAACAGGAGAATTACTACCTGGAGTTGTCATCAGCATTCCACAATCAGTGACACACAGGAAAAAAAGGCCTGGAGAATTTAAGTACAAGCACAGTCACAAAGAATTAAATCATGATTACAGGCTTAGATTGGAATGCTAATCAGTTTTGGCTTATAATAGAAGGAATATATAATAATTTTACACTGATATTTTATAATTGTTATGGTGATTAGTTGTGGATGGCACTATTTTAAGACTTTGTTCTTTACTCAGTAATTATGTTTCACGTAACAACTCTATGGGTATGAGTCTATCATGTTATTCTTCCTGCAAGGCAGGGTAGGTAAATCAACTATAAGTCATGGGCCTAGAGTACATACTCAGCAGCCAGACCCTAAACCTCATGTCCTTAAACACTACACTGTGCTGCTGGTCTTAGTACTAAGCATCACATCTTTCTCTTTGACAGTTGGTATCTGTTTACAAATAAACTGGTGGTCTTGGGATGTAGATCAATGGAAGAGTGCTGGCTTAGCACGTACAAGGTCCTGGATTTGATCCTTAGACTTTCTGTTCCAAACTTTGAGATAAAGAAATGTAAAAGCTTTCTAATATCTATTAAATTTTCATTTTAGTTAAATAATGTATCTCGGGTATTATAATTGTATAGAATAATTCACTAAGATCTTTAATTTTTTTTATTTTTTGAGAATTTCAAACCAGTACTATATTTACATTATTTCCACCCTCTGTCTTTTCCCTCCAACTCTTTCAATGTTCCCTTAACTCCACCTCTTTTTTTGATTGTTATTGTTACATATATACACATAGACAAACAAACAAACACACACACACACACACACACACAAGTATACACACACAATCTACTGAGGCCATTTAGTACTGATCTTAACTATGTGTTTTGGGCTGAGCACTTGGGTTTGGATAATCTATCAGGGAGCTCATCCCGTCAGAAAACTCTGTCCGCATCCATTGACTGTAGATCTTCATCTAGAAATGGAACCCTGTGAAATTTTCCCCATCTACAATGCATGTCAACTGTTGTTTTAATTGTGCAGGTTTTCTTTCATATTCATATAGTTTATGAGGTACTGCATTCTAGATAGCTTGTGAAAAACTCATGAAGATTCACTATAGTATTTAAAACACTGTGAATCCCTGTAATAAGGAAGTTTGCTTACCTCTCTTTAAGCCCACATTAATTTGACTATATGGTCCTTGGCAGAGAGCAGTAAAACCTCTTAATATCTTATGGAATTAAGCATTTCAAGGAAAAATCTGAAAACCGAGATGAAAATTATTTTCATATTTTTCTCGCAGATGCTATTTGCTAATGGGAATTTTTAATATTTATTAAATATCCATTTTTGACTATGTGCTATTTCTGTATTAGTTTCTAAATCAAATATTGATTATATTCTCTCAATTGTGTTCTCATACTTAATCAGATGTCACACGGATGTTCTTGGAACTTTAATATTCATCAGTTTCAAACAAGCAAGAGTGGTAAATTCCAGAGTAAAACAGCTAAAGTGCTTTGTTCTCTGAGTATTTGGGCTACTTTTTATTGAAGATGCATAAAATCCTTCCAGGAGGTCAGCTCACTTCTTTAATATCTTATAATAGAAAGTGGCTGAAATTTTTGAGGAATATGTGTCGAAAAATTTTCTCATGACATTCAAACTGTTTGCTGGAAAAGTCCTGTTAAATAGTTTTATGCTCATATTTGGTATCTATTACCATTCATTCTGCTGTAAAAGCTTAAAATCTATTGTAAAAGAGAAATGTGCAATTTGTAAACCATCTACATATTTTCGAATTGATACTATCCTTCCTGACCCCATTCAAATACACAAAGCTTCTATAAAGCCTTTCATGATTTCTAAGCCAAATGTTAATTCTCCCTAAAACCATATTGTAGAGTACCTATGACAGCTAACAGTTTTGGTACTGAGATCAATTTACTTAAGTTCATATTTATTTTTTCTCTCTAGATTATAAGATCTTTGAGGGAAGATCCATGTGTGTGTGTGTATTACCTTTATCTCTCAAAGAACCTTAAACATGTCAAGAACAAAAAACACTTGAGAGATAACTTCATGAGTGAGTGAGGAACATGGACAGTTACAGTGAAAAAAAATTGCTTTATGTAACACCTTTAAAAGGAATATATGTCATTACTTCCTCTGAACAATAAAGGAAAATTTTCCAGTGTCCAGACTGTAGTCTTTAGAACCAGCTTTAATCAGAGCAGATTTATGCACTGAGCTGAGTAGTAAATCCCTTTTAGCATTGATCCTGTTTAGCATAGTGAGTGGTTTTGGACAATCTCAATCTTGTAAAGCAGAACATTTAGCAATGACAAGTCAGGCCTGTGGTCTATTAGAAATAGCAGCAGATTGATTCCCACATTTATCTGGTTTATGCAGAATTGCTAGTCTCTTTTGCTTCTTATATGATGATCTCATATGTTTCCGCATTCTTAAATTTACATCTATATGAAGGAAACTTCTGAAATTAATTTTCAAATTGTTATGTGGTCTAGTTTGGTTTCTGGGTTGCTTTGATAAATATTAAAACCAAAAGCAACTAGGGGAGAAAAGGATTTATTTGGTCTTACAACTCCAGGTCACAATGCATTATGGAAGAAAGTCAGGGCAGGAGCTAAGGCAGGAACATGGAAGCAGTACTGAAGCAGAGATCACTACAAAGGGATGTTGCTTTTTGCTTTGCTTCCACGAGCTTGCTTAGCTAGCTTTCTTGTATAGTTCAGGTCCATCTGCCCAGGGATAGTACCATCCATTGTGGGCTGTGCCCTAGTACATCAATTAATGATTAAGAAAATGCCTTACAGACACTGCCACAGTCCAGTACGATGGGGTAAATTCTTGAATTGAGATTCCTTTTTCCCAGGTATATTTAGTTGTGTGCCAAATTGATACAAACTAACCAGCACATTAGAGAAGTTAGAGTATTCTGATGAATGGTCAGGGTACCATATACTGTCTCAGAATGTATCAACTTGCTCTAACATTAACATGTTTTGAAAATAACAAATGAGTTTACATGAGTCAATAACCCAGCATAGAACTGAGAAAATGAAGAGCAGACCTCACTCTTATCTGAAGGAATGTTGCTAACTGAATGGATCTTCCTAAAGCAAAGGAATCTAGGAAGGCTGACTAGACTTAGTGGATGAACTTGCACTGGGGAACGGCTGGAGACACTGACAACCCAGTGAGCCTTAACAGAAATGACAGAGTATATGGACTTCCATGGGGGGAGCTATGGGAGGATGCCAATGGGGATGAGGGTATAAAGATAATTAAGACTGAACTGTTCTGTATGAAGTACACAAACATTCAATAAAAAGTAATTTAAAAAATAAGAAATGAAGTTGGTCATGGTGGCACAGGCCAAAAACCCCCCAGCACTTGGGAGGTAGAGGCAGGCAAATCTCTGTGAGATTGAGGCTAGCCTGATCTACATAGCAAGTTCCAAGACAGTTGGAGCTACAGGGATGTCTAATCTCAAAAAGAAACAAAAAACAAACGAGTAACAATAACAACAAGAAAGAGGAATGAACCTCTTAGAAGTGGGTATGCTCAGAAGTAAATTTAGTGTAGCATATTATGTACATATCTCTTTCCACGTATCTTTCCTCTTGTAAGCAAATCAGTTCTTTGTAAATCAACAACCTGAATCCATTTAATCCATTTATTAAAGTCAACTAGAGTAAAAGAGTCAGACTCTACCCTGGATGACTTATCTCATTTAAGTTTTGCAATAACCTACAAGAAAGGTAACTGGATGATATAGAAATCAAGAGGCTGAAGCTTGGTATTTTAAGCACTTGCCCAGAAGAAAGGGGGAGAGATATTTCAATATTTTGACAATATTTTAGAAAATCTTGAGTTTGATATTGGTAATACTTATCAGTAGTTGTGGGAGTTCTTTAGAAAAGCACTAATTTTACTATGGCAAATTATATTAATGAATTATTTGCACTTTAATGAAATGTATATACAAATTGAATGAGTTTTTTTCTGTATGTGCACATTTAAACTAAACAATCTGCTTTGAAGGATCAGCACTGAAGAGAGCAGAGTGTCAGGGTTTTCAACTGTTTCCTGTGCAGTTCTGCAGATTAGTACTTGCTTTGCATTTTTGTAAGGGACTGACCTTTTATAGGATAGTTTTCCACAGCAAGGAGCTAGCATCTGCTGACTCTTATGATCTAGGACAGTATTAAGGAGATTTCTCTTTTCACTAAAAGAGGAGATTTCTAGAAGTTTTTTCTTCCTATAATTACATTAACCAAATATCATCAACTCTTAGACTTAATTTAAGTCTCTTCTCCTTCCTCTTAAACAACTCACAGGACTTTATCTCTTCATGTTAATTTTGAGAATTCTGAAGCGCTAACATGATTATCTTTCCTATGCAAGGGTAAAGCTACAATATGACCAGCATGGTGTGTAAACATTTGAGAATATTGTTTTCCAGTTGTGTGGGTGTTTTTGTGCTGATTTGGCAAGAATCTGGCTTAGTTCATTTCCTTTGTCAGCAAAGGCTAGTGTAATGCACAGCTTATGGGAGTTAGGGGCAATGTGTGGTCAGAAAACAGGACAGAGCAAAGTGACAACATAGCCTTGTTCACTGTACCCTTGGCACAGTTCTCTAATGCTGGAGCTAATGAAGATCATTTTAATAAAAACAGCCAGCTGCTTCTAAATGAGAAGTCAGTGACACCTACTCTCCTGCCCACTGAATCGGTTCTTTCAATTGGCCACTGACTGCACATATTTATGGAATCTTTGTAGGAAATTAAGATGTTGGAAGCAACGAAGTCCCTTTGCATAAGAAAATAGAGAAGTTATATGTTCTGTGACTTTAAAAATATAAAATTGTGCTGACTCAGGGAGTTTTCTAGTGAGAAAACAAAACAAGGTGAAAATAGAATTGAGATTCTTTGGCTTTGTTTTTAAAACAGGATGTGAAGGCTGCTAATAAGGCAATTTTATCATGCAAATCTCTCCCCATGAAATAGCATTTAATAAACCTTTCTCTAGAGCATGTATTTCCAGGTTGTGTTTTCTCTCTCACTGAACTTTAAAAGCATTTACTATGAAAACCTGGTTGGTTAGCATCATTTTTCTCAGAAGTGCATCAAATTCAATATCTACTTTAGGATTTTGTTTTCAGTTTATTGCCTTCTTATGGTTTATTCAAAAGCAGATCCTCTGATTCATCTGGTATTTAATGGTAGATTCTTTTCAATCATAAAAAGAAACTAAGTGAGGCCAATTTTTATTACTACATAAAATAACTTTTCCATACTCTTTGATAATGAGAAGAAATGGAAGACTTGTGGAAAGATAAGATAAAGATAAGACTACACAAATGGTCAGTGCTGTCTATCCACTTAATTGACATTAATTACTGAGCCCCTTACATTTACCACACATTAAATGAGGCAGCATGAGGTTAAACCTGAACAAGATACAAACTTTGACCTCTTAACATTTCTAGCAGAGTAAAATAGATAAAGATAGCTATCTTTTCTCTCTGCTCTGTCAAAGAATTAAAAGACAGAAAATCAGTCCAGCATGAAGCGAAAGTGAAGTTTCTTGGTCAGCATTACCTTGTCAGTAGGTCATCGACTCTAAGGGGAGTCTGGATTTTTATTTGGGGCTAGGATGTCCCATCTAGTGAATTATTCTCCCTCCTTCTATATGCACCACTACTAGAACATATACTGGTCTCTATCCAAGGATGCAGAAATAACTGAATTGTTGATTGGTGGGGTAAGAGTGGGTACCTCCCTCTCTGCTCTTTTCAGCACAAGAGGTATAAAGAGACTCACCACATGTGAGGGGAAATGACTACATTTTGGAGAAATGGAAACTTATTCCTGGGGGCAAAACATTATAAAAGCACAAAATGAGGTTATTATGTTCTTTCTCCCATCATAAGAACCCATGACCTCAATAGAAGAGTGTTAAGTGAGATGTTGGTATAAATCAAAACAAATGAAAATCTTATAGGATACGCATTTCTTAGCACTGAAAGAATAAGGTGTGCAGTGAGAGGAAATGGCACTGAAGCCTGGCCTGGAGTTCCAGGGTCATTTCTCTCTCTCTCTTTTTTTTCTCTTATAGATATAAAGAATGCTTTTCAAAACACTAAGGAAAGCATACACCCCCCCCCACACAGAGAGAGAGAGAGAGAGAGAGAGAGAGAGAGAGAGAGAGAGAGAGCAAAACATCTGCCCCTCCCCCACCAATTGCCAATCTTTTAAATCCTGATTTTTATACCTAACCAAAATGAGTAGGAATCACAGGACAGTAGAAGAGGCACAGAATGGGGATTTAACTGTGAAACTTTCATAACAAATGTGGTGAGAATAACATTGGGAACAGGCTCAGTAGTGTGGAGAAAACTGTTTGGTTCTCTGGTGAAAAAAAAAAAATTGGTAAACCTTGTTGATTTTATGGGGGAAGTATATCTGCCACAAAAGAGGTCAGGCCACCAGCAAGCCATCACTGCTTGAGAGGAATGAGAGGTATGCATCAGCAGCCTTACAGCTGTCCATTGTCTTTAAGACTCTGCTAAACAGAATCTTGGGCTCAGACTTCAGTACGAAACTTTCATTAATCTAAGAAAATGAACTATGTTCTTCATTTAATAAAACCACTTTTAAAACAAATATAACAGGCGAGTGATACACGTATTTGAATCGTGTCCAGGTTTTAGTGTGTGTGGGGCCTGAGGAAATGCACTAAAGGAACCTGAGTATGCAGGTGTGGCCACAGTGGACTATGATACAGGAGGAATTACTGATCATGTGGCTTATTTTGTACATTACTATGACAAAATTACTATGACAGAAGCACTTTATAGAAAAAAAAAAGTTTATTTTGGCTCATGGTGTCAGAGGTTTCATTCATTCCATGTCAGTTGGTCCCATGTGCCTCAGCAGAATATCGATATGGAAGAAGCTTTTGAATGTGAACAGCTGCTTAGGAAGGAAGACCAGGAAGCACAGAGCACACAGCCAAAAGCAGCCAGGAATAATACACCAAGAAGGCTCCATCCCTAAAGACCCAGTTCCTCCAGCTAGGATTCATCTCCTAAAGTTACCCAAACTTCTAAAGTAGCACTGACAGCAATAGATCAAGCATTCAGAACACAAGCCTGTGAGGGACATTTTAGATTCACTTTGTGACAGCTTGTATGAGTGACAGGAAAGAGGAAAACAGCAGGTAAATATTGTATTCATTTTATGTTTTAATTCATTTATTTGTGTGTCTTCACTTAATATTATACATTCTAGGTCCACCAGTTTTGTCATGGACTTTGTGATTTAATTTTTCCTTAAAGCAGAATAATAGTCCTTTTATATATGTACGAAGTTTGCATTATCCATTCATCTGTTGATGGACAACCAAGTTGGTTCCTAGGTGAATACAGGAGTAACAGACATAGGAGTACAAATATCTCTATAGTAAGATAAGGAAGTCTCTGGTTATGAGATAGTTGGGTCATGTGATAATTCTGTGTCTACATTTTTTTGAGGAACCTCCAAAGTGATTTCCATAATTATCACTCCCAGCAGCAGTGAACCAGGGTGCCTCTTTCTACATATTCTCTCCAACATTTCTTGTCAGATTTATTGATAATAGCCGTTCTGATGTGGTAAGGTGACGATATCTTCCTGAAGTTTTAATTGCATTGATAACTTTTCTTATGTTTTTTATTTTTTCTGTTATTTTTTAATACACAATGGAATTTTATTATAGCAAAAATAATGAAATTATATAATGATATCCAGTAAACAAGGAGACAGCTTCTGGGAAAGGCTTCTATGTTAAAAGCATCCTTCGAAAGCATTCTTTCTTTTATGTTTAGCTAAAACCTTATGGTGACACCAGAGCATACCCAGAGGCATTCATTCCCATTTATGACCTTAATCTCTGTGTCCTTTAACTTAGCATCCTTAGGAATGACTCCCACATGCTCTTTGCCTGCTGAATTTACTATAATTCTTCAGTATTCTCTGATTTGGTTGTGCTTATATTGACTTTGCACTCATCAAGGCAAAAGTCCAGTTAAGATTGATTGAGATATTCTGTATGAAATGCACAAAAATTCAATAAAAATAAGTTTATAAGTTGATTTATTTTTATTTTATGTGTATGAGTGTTTTGCCTGTGTGCATGTAAGTGCACCCACCATGTGTGTGCAGTGCCCATGGGGGCCAGAAGAGGGCATTGAATCCCCTGGAACTGGAATTATGGATGGCTGTTGGTTGCTATGTGGGCACTCAGAAACAAACCCAGGTCCTCTGCAAGAGCAGCCAGTGCTCCTAACTGATGAAACACTTGTTCAGCTCCTTGAGCAATTTTTAAAATAGTTGTTTTCCATTTGTGTTTCTTTTTCTGAAAACTGTCCACTCAATTTGTTGGCCCATTTGTTGATTGGTAATTTTATTTCCTTGGTATTTAATTTTTGCAGTTCTAAGTATATTCTGCATATTAGCACCTTGTCTGATGTACAACTGGTAAAAATTTTCTTCAATTCTGTGGTCTGTGTACTCTGCTGATAGTTTCCTTTGCTGTGGAGAAATTTTTAATTTCATATAGCTTTATCTGTAGATATTTGGAGCTAATTTTTTTTGCTATTTATGTTCTATTCATAAAGTTCTTGCCTACCCTTATTTGAGAGAGTTGATTTCCTCCAATTATGTGGGTAGAAAAACTAAACTCCAGTCATCATCAGGCTTGGCAAAAAGTGCTTTTACCTTGTTGAGCCACCTCACTTACTGCAAAGATAAATATTCATATTATGTTATTACTTAAATATTCTTTTTAAAATTTGCCTGTACATCTAGTACTATCTTTTTTGTCTCTGATTCTATCTTTTTTTGGAAGCTATCATATATTTTCTCATTAACTAATTTTTTTTTAAGTTTGTACAAGCCTGCTACTTCTAGAATACATTTGTCAGTAGCATGACACACCTATATGGTTGACTGCACAGTTTCAGAAATGGCATGAAGTAGCAAGTGCTAAAAGATGAGAATATTGCAATTTATAAAGAAAATAGATATCTACCTCCTGTGCTTATGAGAACTTTAAAAATTGATTAGAAATATACTTATACATCATCATGAGAATCTTTAGTGATACAGACAACAATTATTTACAGGCAGAAGATGAAAACTACAGAAGCTTTCTTGCCAGTGTTGGAAGAACAGGGTGGTAAAACAAAAAAGTACCTGAGAGATGTAAACAAATGTCTACTCACCCCAGATAGACAATCTGCAGCATCTTTGGTGGTGTCAAAGCAAAGTAAGGACACCACCAAAGTCCAACTTGGTCAATCAATGAGTTTTATTTGGGTCACTTATATGAGCAAAAGTGACTCAACAGCTGTTGTATAAACAAAGCCTACCCCAGTGTGCATGATAGCTCATGGAATCTGGACACTTGGGGCACACTGCACAGCCTGTAGGCAGCTCAAGTTTGGTCTCTTTTAGGCAGCTCAGTTGGTCTGAGCATCTGTTAGGCACCTCAGTTTGTCTGAGTGTGTCTCTTAGCAGTCTCTAATGTTTATGTAAGTTGTGGAAGGAGAGGTCTCATGAATGTGATCAATTTCAAGGACTTCCTGAACTTTTGAATTATTTACATCGTATTTAAGGTACTTCCATTCAGGATGAAATATTTCATTTCCCTTTAGAACATCTTGAGTTGTAAGGATTCTCTCTCCAAGAAGGGATGTTTTCGTTTAGAGGAAATTGCTACTATTAACACCTTTGGGACCTATAAGTAACTGGCACTTATCTTCATTAGAAAGCTGAAAAAGGGAAATTTGAGTTATAGACTTTCCATATTTATCCCAGGGTTAAATGGGTTAGTACCAAACCTTTGATTAGATGTAGATTGCACAATTTATAATCCAATTCTCACTTTGAGTTCCTGCAACAGTATTAAACAGAAAAGGAAGAATGGAATGGGTAAAAGGGCAAAAATTTAAAAAAAAATAGTGAAACACACTTAAGTAACACTGGCTTGATGCCACTATCATATGCCAAGTCCTTTACCACAAAGCGTTTTGTGGCTACAGCTGCTGGCTCTGTCAGTTTCTCTCTTGCACATCACCTGTTCCTCATTTTCTTTTTTATTTCCTCCCTTAAAAAATTAAAAAATATTTTTATTGAATTTTTGTGTTTCATACCTGTTATACTTTGATAAGCAGTAGCTTGCTATAAAAAATTCCAACCTGAACATCTTCTATCTTGTCCTTTCTGAACTTGCATCTATTGTCAGTCTCCCCTCATACTCTTTATTTAAGAGTTGAAACAGTTGCAGTATCTTTATGACCTACCACTTCCATATGTGTATCTGGTGATGACAATACAATAGGTGCTCAGGAAGTACTTTTTTAGATTTATTTTGTTTCATTTTGAGACAGGGGCATGTGATAGGGTTCAGGCTTATCTCAAACTCTTAATTGTCCTGCCTCAGCTTCCTAAATGCTGGGATTACAGGAGTGTGTCACCACATCTGGCTCAATAAAAACATAATGGACTGATTCAGAAATAGTTCCCCTTTTATCTTACACAAATATACCATATGAAGATTGATGATGTCAAGAAGTCATAGAAATTACAAATTTTTGTATAGCTTTGGTTATGGTTGTATTTTCCTTGGCATTCCATTCTTTGCTTACATTCTGAAAGAAACTATAGTTTGCATTGTTTATGCATTGCATTGCATAGTTTCCATGGAGCCATAGGACTATTAGACTAGCAAGTCCCAATTTACACAAAAAAAGATAGATGATCTCCTAAAAATATGTTTACTCAATTGCTATAGACAAAAAGAAATCAAAATAAAAACACAAACTCTAAGTAAGATTAAAAACAAAATGAGTTTTCAAATATAGAAGTTTCAGGAAATTTATACATTCACGTAGTTGATACTTTGTTTAAGAATCTGACAGTCTTTTAACATTTGATCACCAAGAAAGTTCCAAGAGTAACAAAAGAGAAAATATGCCATTGTAGGGAAACATTATGAACAGGTAACTATTGTTAGGTGATTCCAGACAAATACAGGTATCATTGAGCTACCTGCCAGGTATTTGGGGGAGAATGTTAAACTGTAAGACATACCTGCCATTTTCCAAAATAAAAAACAATGTCATCAAGGAAGTGATTTGAAGTTTTGAATTTGTGCCAGCTCCAGGATCTGCAGAAGTCTCCCTAATTTCCATGATGGTACTTCTCTGAGAGCCATTTGTTTTGGTTTGCAACTTGATTTTGGATTTTATCTGGCAGGATGAGCATCTCCAGCAATGAACCCATCCCACACTGGATAGATAAAAGCTAGAGAACAATATAGAGACTAATTTGCAGGGCACTCTCACTTATATCCTTCATCCGGCTCTGATTACCAGTACCACCAGTATCTCTAGAGGGAGTTCTAGTAATAAAATGAGTTCTGGAAGAAATGGTGGGTATTTTTTAATGAGCTAAAGTGAAAACAGTTATTAAAATAACAAAACAATTTTCTTTTTGTTGACAATACATAAAGGCATTTGTAAGCTGCCGGGGCTTAATGCATTTTTCTAGTTATATATAACTTTTAAGAATATAAATTGCCTTTTGTATTTACTTACAAAATATACTATTTCATGCATGGGTAGGGAAGGATGAAATGATGCTAAGGAAGAGAATAAATGTAAACATAGACACATACTATCCAGATCCATTCAGTGCCAAGTTAATCATAACATGAAAATGTTTGTCTAGTATATGTACCTATGTCTAAAAAAATACTAGAATGCACAGAAAAATAATTTGTGTATTTCTCAGGAGTCTACTAGGAATAATTGAAGAGAAAAGTTGGAAAGTAGGACATTTAATCATTTTAAACATACGCTGAATTAATAAGTGTGCAAATTCTGCAGAAGTCCACAGAAGCCCTTAAAAGCTAAGTGGGGAAACATATTTGATAAACAAATTACAGTGTTAAAGCAGGCTTCTGTTTGTGGCCATCATTAATTTTATTTCAAAGTTTCTATTTGCTCTTTACCCCTGAGGGCTTCATTCCAAAAGACCAATTCTCTCTTGGTGTTAAAATCATCCCCTGGCAGAAGGGCAGGGCTCAGAGACCACTATTACTGTTCCTTTCCCTGCTGGTCTAGTTCAGTGGTTAAGAGACAGGCTGCAGAGCTAGACTGCTTGAGTTTCAGCTCCATAGCCTAATAACTGGGTAACATAGGGCAAATACATAAATTCTCCTTAAATATCAGTTTCCTCTTTGGTAAAAATTGAAAAATAGCTGGGCGTGGTGGCACACGCCTTTAATCCCAGCACTCAGGAGGCAGAGGCAGGCAGATCTCTGTGAGTTCAAGGCCAGCCTGGTCTACATAGTGAGTTCCAGGACAACTGGGGCTACAGGGACACCCTGTCTCAAAAAGACCAAAAAAAAAAAAAAATTGAAAAATTGAAAAATACTTTCCTCTTAGAAGAAGAGGTATGTTTTGAGGAATAAACGTGAGCATGTATATAAAGCACGACTCCACGCTGTCTCTAAATAGAAACTATAAACACTACTCAGTACCATTATTTTATTTTTACAAAAGTGTAATGGTTTCTAGTTAACATGCAACCTGTGGGAAACAGTCAGCTGTGCCTTGAGTGTCTTGCTTGCTATGAAAAGTAACATGGGATCTTGGTGCTTGATAATATACCTGAGTGCTACTGTTGGAATCCATTTGTTTTCTCATCTGGAAGGTAGATTTTGTTCTGTGATGAATTTAGTGCCTTCATCTAAAATGTTAAGTTTTCTGAACTTATTGCGACATTTTATCATTCTATTAAAGATTATGAGGTCCCGGAGGAATTATATTTTAAAATACTGCTGTTTCACTTAGTACAATCACTATATTTCAACCTTTGCTCCTGATATGATCCTGCGTCACAGGTCACGTCACACTTTTGTCTTGAGATTAATTACCCAGAAAGAACCACTCCCCACAACTCACCCCGTCTTGATCCTGCTGTGCTTCTACCTTTAAATTCTCTTACTCTTTACTAATTATTTCTTTCATTTCAGCACAGTAGCCTCTTCTTGACAGAATCCTATAGAAGTCACTGAAAAGTATGCTGTCTCTCATTCTCTTTTATCTCACTTTTTCTTCTCTGTCTCTGTCTCTGTCTGTCTCTCTCTTCTGAGAATGTCGCATTTCCAGTGTTTAAGTGAATTATACATATATATCTTAAAAAATAATTAGCCATGAGTTAAGGTAGGAATTTATTTTATGACCAAATTAAAGATGGAAATTTCCTCCTCAGCAAAAGATTTTTATAAATCTGAAAAAAAACCAATATTTTTAAGTCCATTATGACAAAACTATTACTCAAAGCCATGCATATCATTCAATATGTTATAACAAAATTTTGCATGTTTGAGTAAAATAATTCCTATATATCCCCTTCATAGCACATTCACTAACGAGGGCTATAAGATGAATATGCAAAGTAGGATATGTTGGTATCAAAAACAGCTGTCTTATTTTATCAGTGACCCACACTCTAGTTACATTATCTTAAGTAAAAAGAATCTGAAGTTTCCTGTTACAAAGAATATTAATGCATTACCAAACAAACAATTTCAGTATTTACTAGTATTACTTCTAGTAAAAATAGAAAATTAATTATTTTCGTAGGTTAAAACCATAATATTTAAAATTTTAAGTTCATTAAGAGGAAATTGTCTCTGTTTTTAAGAGGTAAATAGGACAAAATGTGTTGTGGATTTTGTAAAAATATAAAGTCACTGGAAGATTCAGGGGAAGATTTTGTTAATGGTTAATAATTATGATTTGTATGAGCCATTTGAAATATCTATGCTGGTGAGAATTTAAAAAACAAAATTCTATAATATAGAAATAATAAGATAATTCAATAAAACATGAGTAGAGAAAATAAGAATATGATTTGTAACAAGCTGCAGCAGGCATATATTCCTAAGATGACACTTTAGTTAGTAAGGAAAGAAAACCGTTGTAGATTGAATCACAAAGCCCAGAAAATGCTAAGTACAAGTTGTAATGCACCTGTGTTAGAGCCATAATAACAAAACCAGTAAGAACTACAGCTGTCCCTCTAGTAATTTCACCTGGCTTATAGAACTGACATTGGATAAGAGTTTGAGGATGCTCTGTAGGACCTATGTGCCATGTGGACTAAGATACCCAGTTTCTTATTATCAAACAAACTGAAATAGGCCATTTTACATTTTTTTCTCTTCCTTTACTACAGTGATTAATTATTTTCACTGTGCCTTGGTTAATTTGTTCTGAAATATGGGACTTGCTATCTTTTCATGAAACTCATTTGCCCTTTTAATTGAGTACAGCAAATAAACAGTAACACTAGGGTCCCATTAGTTCATATGGCAGGTGGGCTTTAGCACTGAATTCAAATGATAATAGTGAGTGTAATAGAAAAAGATCAGTAGAGGCACAAGACAAAATGAAATGAGAGGAGAAACACATTTACCCTATTTAGAGTGATCTTCTTGGTAAAAGAAAAATAGAATGAGACAATTTTCAACATGATAGTTTTCATGCATAGAATAATAAAAATACTTAAAATATAAAGAAATTGTTTACTGAGACTTAGAAGAAATTGGTTAAAAACTGTAGGGATTTGTATTCTGGAGGAAAAACACACTTCAGTACTGTTTTCATGCAATAATCTCACCAGTGACTACAGGAAATTATCATGGAGATACTGGCTGTAAGCATTAAGATTTTATTTTTACAAAGAATAAACAAGGACTTTATTTTATCTTTGCTTAATGAGCACACCGGCTCCAAAGAGATGTGAAACTATTTTGGCATTGAGCCTGCAACTTATGTCACAGTTCCAAGGAACAAGGTATCAGCCTCATGGTGCTCACATTAGGGACTTCGTAGCTCATTCTTTCCTGCCATGCTTCTTCCTCACCCTGGGTTACACAGCTACAACGGACAATGCACCCTTTGGACCATTCGTGGTTTATGAATTGTAAATCCAATGGGAGAGGGAGACAGCTTGACTGAACCCAAATTATGTTGCAATAGATGGTAATGAATGTCCTGCTTTAGCAGCATAATAGAACCCCTGTTTATTGGCAGTCATTCAGGCTGTATCTCTCTCATCCATTTACTCTCTTGGCCTTGACCCTAATCCAGCAATTGGACATCCCCAGCTGCTCTTTAAGCTGCCTCATTAGCAGTGCACCATTGGGCAGCTCCCATGACAGTCATCCAATGGGATGAATGTGACATGGGGCCAAAGACTGTAAATGATTGGCAAGTATGGCAATGAAATATGAGACAGGGTTATGTGAAGAAGGTACTTGAGAACATTGGACGGAGCTGAGTGCTTGAGGAATTTTAGGTACATGTTAACTCCACAGCCCAGCATTTGCTTTCTAAGTTTGAGAAAAATAACCCTGAGAGAATTTACTGTTTTCTGCATGTAGTTATAAAGAATTTATTGATCATTTGATATATTTTAAAAATTACTAAAATTTCTAAATACTTTTATTCACTGTAAAAATGTATATGCTTAGCCACAGAAACAATTTCAATTCCATTATTATTTTCATACAATTCTTAGACTAATTTATGACTGTAATTTTTAAGTATTTAATATTTAGACTCTTTTGGAATGGTCAATAGATATCTGTATCACTGAAGGACGATGGTTAGTATATGTGTTGTCTACTCGATCATGACATAAATCTTCTTTACATTTTAATAAGTTTTAGCAGAATGCAAATTGGAAGCAATAACTTAGTTCACAGTTTATTTTTTTTAGCACGCAACTCAAAATGACTTCTGCACTATATATTGTCTTCACATTAACTCTTTATCAACAACTCATAGATGACCCTATCTTAATTCAACACTTGTTTGATGAACTACACAGGATTATATATTTTAGCAATTTTTGTTAGTTACTTATCTAATAACTTATTAAATTACCTAGTCATTAATAGGTTTTCACTGTCAAAAGTTTGAGACTAAGATATCTTTTCAGTCATGACTGAAAAGATGTGACTGTTTTCATTAAAATAATCTCACTAGTGACCATATCTTTCTTTAGTAAATTAAAACCATTTGCAATCAAGAATCCCCTAAAACAATCACAAATCATAAAATATATATCATATTTCATCATTGACTTACCAGCTTTAAATCATTGGATACTTTAAAGGCACTGCCATTTTTATCCATGCTATTAGTGTTGAGTGTCTACAATGACCCAGGTACTCTTAGGTGAATACCAAATATATAAAAATGAGTTCTGTTGTGTACCTGTTCTCAAAAATCTCAATGTCTGTCAAGAAAGATATTTATTGGTTCATTTAATAGAGTGTGATAAATATGGCATAATAGGAATGGCT
Organism: Nannospalax galili; assembly: GCF_000622305.1. Lineage (NCBI taxonomy): Eukaryota > Metazoa > Chordata > Mammalia > Rodentia > Spalacidae > Nannospalax > Nannospalax galili. Next base: position 1,848,303 of record NW_008355824.1, read on the forward strand.
TAACATGTCATAGGAGTTTCAGGCAGTATAAGGTGCATTTTAAGTCTTTAGAGCAAGCTTCAGGAGGAAGATGCATCTTAACTATGTTCTAAAGGGAAAATAAACACATTTAAGAAGGTGTAAAGAGAACAGGAAGTATTTCTGACAGGGGAAGAAACAAATATGTCCTCAGTACCCTTTGGTACATGCTTTAACAAATCTTTGTCTCTGCCAAACAGAAAGCACAAAGACAACTTACATTAAGGGATCTGTGTATGTATTTCATAGGATTTAAGTGAAATACAAATTTATGGAAATATACCTATCAGAATCCTCACATTGTCAAGTCTCACTGACTGGGGAACAGCAAGCATCAAATGTGACCCAAGTCATTTCCAGAGGGAGAAATATGTACTCAAACAGGTGCTCTGTAGTAGTTCCAAGCAATTGCCCTTTCCTACTTGCTTAATTCTTTGTTCACACATAATCATTTCACAAATCTTTCACAAGAAGGAGCAATATCTTTTCTGCAATAACCCAACTCCACTTGGGACTTTTCCCAGCAGTCCAAACCATAAATTTATATTAGCTGCCCATGAATCAGATGCCCTTCCTTGGTCACATAGAATTTAAGTAGGAGAATGTGGAGAGATGAGAAGACATATTGGTTTTCATCCAGAGCACAGATGCTTAAGTCTTGAATTTGCAGCAGGGCTAGGGAGGAAATACTTTTCTTCAAGATGGGCTACTGATGTGACAGGCAAATGACTTTACCAAAATTCTGAAAATAAAGACTATGGATAAACTCTCAGTTTTGTGAACTATATGAGATTTTGTTGTTGATGTTGCTTTGTTTTTTTGATTTCTGAGGCAGGATCTCCCTCTATCTCCTGACTGCCTGGAACTCACTATGTAGATGAGGCTATCCTCACTCTCACAGAGATCAGCTTGCCGCTGTCTCCCCAGTACTGGGATTAATGTCGTAAGTCACTATGCCCAGCTATGAGATCAATTTTGAACATCAAAATTGTTTAAACAAATTTTATATTCTCAAAATTGTTGTATTAGAGAAAATTTACTTCTCTAGTGGCAGGAGAAATTAATTTTCCTTAGAACACATTCTATATATGTATATATTAGATGATTAAATCTTATATGGCTACATTCAAGATATCTCCTATCCTTTCCTAGTCTTCTCTTGAAATTTGTGTTGTCTTTTTTGTTAAACTTTTACATAATTACTGAACTCTATTTTCATATTGAATATCTATTCACAGCTAATACACTTTCATTTATTAAATACCTACTTAATCACCTATTTCATGTTACTTAAATTTCTTAAAGCATTTAAATTATTTTCCCCTATCAAGGATTCTTGAGGTAAAAGTTTATTTCAGATTTTATTCTATTGTTTCTGTAATTCATTGAAATTTTTCATGTGCTAAGATTATAAAAAGACTATTTTATTGAGAACATTGAGTCTGTAATAAAGTTGGAAACTACCAAACTGTTCATAATCTGAGACAGGCCATTAAACTAAGTTCTGTTGAACCATAAGCATAAATTATTGTTTCTAGATGTAGTTTTTTATTTGATGTTTAAAACATCTTTAACAAACACGAATACATAACTTGAACTTTTGTTAAATAGAATTTCTCTTTCAACATGACTGTTTTCACTAAAATAAGCTTACTAGTGGCCATATCTTTCTTTAGTAAACTAAAACCATTTGCAATCAAGAGTCCCCTATAGTGAAGTCCTCTGCAGTATGGTGTGCATATAGGAATATTTGTCTAGTGATTCAAGTTTCCAGAGAATAATGAACTGCCAATATTGATACAGTTTTTATTTTTGCCCCTCCTTTAAGAAAAAAACGTTTGCTTTTTGAGTGCAGAAGTAATGGAAAGCAGTAACAACTCCTTTCTGTTAATAAATTCTAATTACTCATTTGGAGTAGGCATCGTGAACAGTCAGCATTCAGTGGTATACATCTGTTATAATAAGAAGATGACAAAGACTAGTGAAAGTCAACTAGTCAAATATAATAAAGCAAAATTCATTCATCACTGCTCCAAGGTCCATCTTATACTATTTACGATTATACACACCACTATATACAATTTAGAGTGAAACACAATAGCACAACACAATATCGCTATATATTTTTTCAAGAAATCAAACAATTTAAATATACAGATTTTCTGATAAAAATTTGTGATATGCAATGCAATGTGATTAGCAATGGGAAAGCAAATTAAGATTATGTATAATATTGATCCCCAAGAACCTAATTTTTTATAAGGGAAAGTGGTTATAGCTATACTAGAGAAGTAAGTTAGTTCTATCTATCTCTCTGATTATATTTTCTTGTTACAAGTAAAAGAATAATTATAAAAGACATGCATTTCTTTCTGAGTCTTAAAAAAAAATAAATAGGGAGAGTCCAGGTAGTCCAAACAGTAGGAGAAGAAAGTCTCATGGAGCTCTGTAGTCAAAGGATTAGATAAGTAACAACACTCATTATATTTGCATGGCAGTTTGTAACCATGTAGTAGAAATAAAAGGATACTGCTTTCTTGAAAGTGATTCATCTTTTTTTTAATATTCCTGTCTGCCACTTTGTGTCCAAAAGTTGGGAGCATTTAAATGGCGTAAGTTGCCTTTCTTTATAAATGAACTGAAAACCAGACCACCTGATGACTCCAAGGCAAAAACAGATTGTTAAACTTTCTTGTGTACTTGTTTTCAAAGGTAAGGGGTCAATAGTTTTACTAAGGATAATATATCTCTGAGTCAGTTTACTTGGAGACTAGCACATACCAAGATTTCTTAAAAAACACAAAGTTACAAATGTTGGAGCCTGGTTAACCTGCCCAATTTCACAGTCCTAAAGAATATTGGCTCTCCTTTTCACAGAAACTACCAGTTTCCAACAGTTCCTCAGCTAGGGTTAGGGCTTCTTACCCATTTCTCTGCTTATGTGCTGGGATATTATCTGTCTTGAGCTTAAGAGGGTCTTGTGCATGCTGTCACCATTGCTGTGAGTTCATGTAAATAACTGCCCAGAAGTTTGGAAAACTATTTCTTGTGGTCATCTACCACATCTGGCTCTCAGTCTTTCTACTTCTACAATAATCTCTGAGGCTTGGGATGCAGAAGTTTGATATAGGTGTCCTATTCAGCCATAAGCACTCTGCAATATCTTATTCTCTGCACACTAACCAGTAGTGGGTCTCTGTATTAATCACCATTTACTGCATGGAGAAGCTTCTCTGCTGAGAGTTGAGAGATGCAGGATCTATAGGTATAACAATAAGTCATTAGAAATCATTTTACTAGTTTATCAATTTGGCAAAATAATAGTATAGACTTCCCCTATGGCCTGTGACCTGTCTAGCTCTGGGTTCCTAAGCCTGATATCAATGTCAGGCATGGACACCATCTTGTGAAGTGGACCTTAAATCCAATCAGAAAGTGATACTATAACATCAGTAGAGACACAATTTTTACTTGATATATATATATATATCTATATGGTTATTGTTAGGTTGTACTTTTAAAAAGTCTTTTTTTGGTATTTTGAAACAGGGTCTCCTTATAGCCCCAGCTCGTAGACCAGGCTGGCCTTGAACTCACAGAGATCCGCCTGCTTCTGCCTCCTGAGTGCTGGGATTAAAGGCATGCACTGGATTTTACGAGCATGGGGGACAGACATGGTGAGAGACAGATTATTGACAGTGGATATGAAAAGAATTAGAATGAATTATATAATCTATGAAATTGTTAAGTAACAAATTTAGTTGGTAAAATAATAGTAAATCAAGTATGCCTTATTTTTAAAAAATATATTAAAATGAGCTGCTTTATATTTAACATCTTAAAATGCAGCAAAATGTACTCATGTCATATAGATGGAAACCAAGCACAGTTAGGCAATAAAATTGGAGAAAGATTTATTAACTATAGCAGGTAAAGAAAGAGTAGGAATTATTTCCAGAGTAATGCTTTTTCCAAAAGAAGCCATGAGATTTTATTCAGGTTGTGTGTATGTGTGTGTGTGTGTGTGTGTGTGTGTGTGTGTGTGTGTGTGTGTAATCAGCTTGGGGCGATCATAGTTCTGAACATGTTCCATTAAGGAGCACATTTGTAAGCATGCTCTATTTAAGATAATTATTCACAAAGAAAGATGGTAGATCTGAACACATTTAGGAATATTCAGTTGAAGTGTATGTTTCAAAGATTAAAAGGGTGAACCAAAACACTTTTTTATATACTCAGCTGTGTTATAAAGATGGAAGATGGAGGACATGCATGCTTGTGGACACGTTAAGTTTTCTCCAAGAAGTTTTAGTTGGGTCTAAAGGAAAAGATACTTCATAGTTGCATTAATAATGGGAGTGTTCCACCTAATGACACTTTGTCATATAACATTCTGAATTTTAAAACTAGAGAGATGAAACAATTTCACATTTCAAAATGAAGTTCTTTAACACCCTTGTAAAGATAGGGTTCAAAGCCACTCATGTTAAAAATATGGAATGATAAATAAGTCATTTACTCATTAGTGGGATATTTTTGAGATTATACTGTGTATTAAGGCAAACACATGCCTGGAAATCTGAAAAGATTCTATCAAGTAGACAGAAATGTTGCATTTCAGGGGCCGGAGAGATGGCTCAGCAGTTAAGATCACTGGCTGCTCTTACAGAGGACCCAGGTTCAGTCCTCAGGACACTTGTGGTGGCTAACAATCATCCATAACTCCAGTTCTAGGATCCTATACCCTCTTCCAGCCTCTGCAGATATAGCATGACACTGGTACACTTACATATATGCAGGCAAAATACTCATACACATAAAAATAAATGAATGAATCAAAAAAATTTAAAAACAAAATGCTACATTTTATTATTTGTGTACTCCTCTAGGTACTAAGCCAAACATTTCATTATCTCTGATTTATATATTAGACACAAACAATGGCAGCAGAAATGTTTTAAGACTGTATGAGCCAGCGTTGGTTAATGACAACAAAGAAATCGAACTTTCCAGTTGCTCATGTGAACTGACAGCAATGGTGGCAGCATGCACAAGTCCCATGCAAGCTCAAACCAGACAAAATCCAAACATAGACCTGAGGAAGTGGGTATGAAACCTTGCCCAGCCAAAGGAAATTTTAGCAACCAACAGCTGCTGAGAGGGGGGGAGACAATCTCTTTCAAGGTTGGGCCTCTTGGTAGGTTAAGTAGGCTGCAGTGGACAGACCCACATTGACGGGGGGGGGACAAAAATTGGACTCTGGGCCTTACTATCTAAATAACAGAGTACTTTGAATAAGGTTGGAGGAAGTAAGGGGAGGTGTGGGTAAGGGAGGGCATCTATCATAAAAACACATTGTGTGAAAATCACAAAAATTTAATTAAAAGATTCTTTCCTAGAAGGCCCTATAAGGACTTAAAAGTACTGAGTGGGAAAAGAATGCAATAGCCATCCAAGTACCCAGGAAATCAGTGAGGAAACTTAGTGTTGGGAAGTGAGCATTCTTCCTACTCAAGGTATCTATCTTGAAAATGAGTGCCCATAAGCAGACCAAAGTCAATATGATAACAAAAGGCAGCTTATCAGTTATCTATCCAGTGATCATTGGACCCTGCTTATGAAAGTCCCCAGCAGGAATCCTATGTTCCAACTTCTTAGCTCTTCTCTTTTACTTCTTTCTTAACTCTGGAGATGTTAAGGATACAACTAGGTAGGAGTATAGAAAGTGTTTGTAGAATAAAGAAGCCAGCCACACTATCCCTCCTCTCAAAACTCTGAAAGATTGAGACAGGGCACAGGGATGTTTCAATTGAAATGAGGTCCAGAGGATTTAGAAAATTGTTTCACCCGAGTGAACATTTTGTAAATGACCTATTTGGGGCTTAATTTGACTTACTATCTTTTAACATATGACAGTGATCCAAAGTTCTAGAGTTTTCCCTAGATGATGTAGAGGGTTGCCCTCGGTGATGTAGAGGGTTGTTGCCATCATTTGCCCCCAGTGATGTAGCGGGTTGTTTAAGAAGAAACTGAAAATATTTAAGATATAACCATCATTAGAAAATAACACAGGTGATTCTTCCTGAATCATACAGGTTCAAAATAATGGTTTCATTTTTAGAAGAATCAGTTTCTCCAGAAAAACCATAGAAACCCAGTGCAATGGTAAATTAAGGATGTTAGCAGGATTTTCAACTGATAATCAACATTCATATTCTGTACAGAGTACAGGGATTTCAAAAGCAATGAAGGCGAGGTAGGTTCTCTATTTGGAAATGTAGTACAATTAAAGTATATGTTTGTGAAAAGGAAGAAAATGAAAACAATGGGCCAACAATGTTTTCCTTTCATATAAACAGAGGAGTTCTAAAGTAGTAAATTATGATGCAGGATTTTGCTTAGCAATTGATTGTCGCCTACGTCATAAATGCCATTGTAGGAAGCAACAGCAAAAATAAGAGTCATATGAATGATGCTGTTACTAGTTTAGGCTTTATTAATTTTTTTCTGTATTCCAGACTTTGGACAGACTGATAGATATCATTGTGTTTCATAATATCTAAACCCTGTTGTCAATATTTTGATAGCTCATGCAAACTTACAAAATAATACATAGGATTTAGGATTTTTCACTGTCGATGTTATACATCCTTCATTCTTGAAAGGAATAAATAGCATCTCTTCTTTTGAGGCAGAAGGGAAGGGAATGGATGGAAGGCAGTCAGTTAGATTGAGTGACATGAGGAGGAAAACAGAAGGCAGAAAACATTACTTCTATTGTGTAAATTTTATGAAGATTCCAAGCACAAATAAAGAATGCCTCACTCAAAGTTTCTTTAATCCATGAGAGGAGTGCTAAGCATCTTATTTATTAAAAGGGTATGAAGAACTCCACTGGTAAGTGGGGAATCTATTTGCAAAACTTGAACCTGAACAATGACTTCTTCCTATTAGAGAAAAAGTAAGCATGAGGGTTCTGTGCATAGTCCCAGAGTGGAAATAGTCGAGAGTAATTCATTTCACTACTTAGTGTACTGTGTATGGACAAGAGACTGATCTGGAAACTGAAATGATGAATCCATTCCTTGTTTTAATATTTGGAGGAATGTGTTCATCTGGATCTCTGTTGTATATGTATTTGCATGATCTTAAAGTTAAGTATCCCTCAATCAATGCATCTGTGTACATATGGAACCTGGTAGCAGTAACAAATGTAACTCTTGTGAATGCACTCATTATGGGAGTAGACACTCCCCTAAAAAAAATCTAGCAAGAGTTTGAGAGAAGCAAAACTCTTAGTGAAAAGGTGAAGCTAAGTTTGTTGGTATTGCTAGATCACAGGGAAGAAAAATTGTTGGTTCTGTTTGTACCTCTTGTTATTGTAAAGGTTTATACATTGCTTTAAAATGAAGTTCATTGTATATACAGTCTAATTATAGTTCAACTTATTTTTTAAAATATTTGTTTTATTTTTAGGTATATGTATATGTGTATATCTGCATGTGAGTCACCTGATGTGACTACTGGGTATCAAACTTGAGTTCTCTGCAAGAACAGTAACTTCTCTTAGCCACTGAACTATATATCTAGGCCAGAACCCATTTTTTTTTGTATCAGAAATAGTCTATATAGTCAAAGTGTCTGATAAAGTTCAAGTTCTGCAACTATTCACTCATGTAATATTTTTCTCTCTAGGATGGAATGTTCAAGCATCTTAATAATGTTCAAGTTACTGCAAAATTCCCACTAATTAGAATAATTCTTTTCCTTTATTTAATAGATAAGAAAAGTCAAAGGGAGATAATTTCTTATACTTAAAATAAATTTGTAATGAGATCTGTGCTTCAAATCCAGAGCTTTAAAACAATGTACTTCAATAATATTCTTGAGGTAGCAGTAGTAGTAATTATAAGGCATGTATGACTGCATGATTTTCAGGAAAGGGAGGTGGATCCAACAACCTGCAATTAACTTCCAGATCACAGTGAAGGGTTCAATTTGACAAATAAAGAACTGAGAAGGACTTTATCTCCTAACCTCCAACTTTATCTCCTAACCTCCAGGTGTAATTCAGGATCCCAACAATGGCAAATATCTGAAGAATGAGTGAGTGACTGAAAGATATTCAGATAAGATTAGTAAGGAGCTTTGTGTTTTACAGCTTGCATAAGTCTGATGGACACTAGGCAATAGGGTTGATAGTACATGATAATCTAGAAATCACATATTAGTGAATGCCACCTTCGTGTGCATGCATCGGTGTGTGTGTGTGTGTGTGTGTGTGTGTGTGTGTGTGTGTGTGCAGTGCTTGTGCTTGTGCAGACACCTGTGGAGGTGAAGAAAAGGTCTAGTCAAGCATCATATTCTATTACTTCCTGCCTTACTATCTTGAGATAGAGTCACTCAGTGAATCTGGAACTCAATTTTTATTTATTTATTTATTTATTTATTTATTTATTTATTTATTTATGTGTGCTTTGCCTGCATGTATGTAATTTCATCCACATCCTTCAGTGCCTGCAGAGGACAGAGGAGGGTATCCTCTCTCTCTGCTACCTCACTGCTGACTCTAAGATTAGTGTAGCCATGCTATTTTTGGGTTAGGGATTCAAACTCAGGTCCTCATACTCTCACAGCAAGCACTGCAACCCACTAAACAGCTCCCCACACCAGAATGTGACCTTTAACAAATTGACCATATGGTTAGGGTTGCCATAACAGTGGACTGTACTCAGATCCTATGAATGTATTACTTGGGTGATTGATAAATATGTATTTTTACTTTGGATTTACATCGCAATTTTGTGGTTTAAAGAGGTTTTTATTGCTTCTTTCATTAAAAATTCTCTAGCTTGCATTTTAAATATATAGATAAGTAGACTGAAATCTTACCTTAATCCAATATTTATTACTGAGAAGGGTTCAAAATTTAGACTTGTTTTAAATACACAAAACAAGATTATTTGATGAAGCAAAATAAAGGTATAATTTTTTTCCTTCAGAATTTAATATAAAAATGTGTCACAGACGGAGAGATGGCCTAAAGGGTAAAGTACTTGCCATTTAGGCATGAGGCCCTGACTTCACAGTCTCAGAATCCATGAAAAGTCAGAAATAGCAGCGCATGTCTGCAATCCCAGTGATTCCAGTAAAATGAAATGTGGAGAGAGGAGAGTGCTTGGAAACTTACGGTCCAGCTAGCTTGGCGTACCCAAGTGGTGAGCAAGAGACATTATCTAAATATGGTGGAAGGCAAAAACTGATACCTGAGGTTGTCCTCTGTTTACAGAAAAACCTCATGGTAGACATGCACTCACATGTATACACATAAATATACATACATACATACATACATACATACATATACACATTTTCAAAAATCCTATACTATTGTTGAAAGTATTACATAAACATCAACCTATGGGTTGACAACATACATACACTTCTCACCCTTTTAGTTACTCCAGAGATTCTGTATCCATTTGCTTTCATTATGTAAACAGTAATAAATCAGTTTTTATTACAACATGATACCTAGAGACTGGTTTTCTTCTAAGAAGTAAGAATAAATGAAGTTATCAGCTCTTCCTGGCTCATAGTCACCAAATATACTAACTGCTGAATATTTTTTCTTTTCTTTACATATTAAATAACTGGTTTTGTTCTCTAAATTTTTAACATTAGAAGGGTAAATAGATTAAAACACTCAATGCTAGGAAACTGCAGTGTCTTTAGTAATTTTGTGCAGAGTTGAAGAACAATTCAGCACCTACCCTTTTTTCATTATCATTTTCTTTCTTGAATACAATTTCCACCGAATTGAAAAGGGACCCCATGCACTGAACAATACAGGGCACAAAAAGGAGGCTTGTGCATAACGATCTATACAGACATATAATCAAGTAGTAATTGTAAACCTAGCTGATATGTGACTGGCATACAGTGCTAATGAAATTTCACAGCGGTCTGGTAAGATGGTGATGGTTATTAAAGCTGACCCCCTTCAGCAAAGTAAATTGCCTTAGGTTTTAATTTTATTTTGACAGGATCCTTTATTACTTTTGCTGAAATCAATATTGACACACACAGAACACTGTAGAAAAAGCTAAACAATGCAGTACTCTCCACAGTGAAATCTGAACAACAGGTGGTTTATAATTTTAGCCCATACATACATATGTAACCCAGTACACAAAAATTATATGCGACACATTGAAAAATGCTATGCATGCATTAATGCTACTAAGTATATTTAATGTAGGTTTCAGTTTTATATACCCAATAAATTTGAAAGGCAGTCTATCATCACTTTGAAGACTTTTTTAAAATTGAGGATGTAGAAATGATAGACTATAGTTTAAAAACTATATATTGATTTTGTTTCTAAATACAAGAGCTACTTTGATTGTATAACATTCTTATTTTAGAAAATGTGTAGCAAAATGCTGAGAATAAAATATAATTGAATCTATAAAACAGAGCTTACTGTCTATCTTACTCATCATATTCAAGTGGACAATCTGGAATTCAGTTCCTTAAGTGAATTAATCAATGTTATATACTTAAACAGTAACAAAACAGAACCTAATATCTTGGGCAAATATGAATTATCCAAATTATTGCCCCTGCAATTTAAAATTAAGCATTTTAAGCATAACATGACTAAATACTTTCAGCAATGATATAAAAGTTAAGACCATAGTTTAAAAAAACAATTTTAGGGGCTGGAGAGATGGCTCAGCGGTTAAGAACACTGGTTGTTCTTGCAGAAGACCCGGGTTCAAATCCCAGCACCCACATGGCAGCTAACAACTGTCTGTAACTCCAGTTCCAGGGGATCCGACAGCCTCTTTTGATCTCCGTGGGCATTGCACGACATGGGTACACTTATATACATGCAGGCAATACACACATACACATCAAATAAAAATAATAAATAAAAAAACTATTTTAGAAAAAAATATATTTCTGCCACTCAGGGTCTATATTAGTTTGGGTTCATCAGAGAAACAGAATGGTGTGTGTGTGTGTGTGTGTGTGTGTGTGTGTGTGTGTGTATGTAGGTAAAAGGGAGAGGAGAGGAGAAGGGAGGAAAGAGAGATATTGATTTTATGTGTTTTGGGTCATTGTGATTATAGAGACTGAATTGTGTTTACAGAGGCTGAAGCGAGAAATCCTGAGATCTCTTGTCAATAAGCTGAATGTCACAATCAAAGGCAGTAGAAGACAGAATCCTGAGCTTCAATATAGGAAGATGTAGTGAATTCGCTTTCTGTACCTTCTTGTTCTACTGACCTTGAGGAGAACAATTTGCTTTACTCAGTACACACACACACACACACATAATATGAAATTAATCTCATTTATGAATACCTTCACAGACATGCCCATAATAATGTTTAACAAACTATCTGGTCATTCTCTGGCATATCATGCTGCTGTAAAATTGAACATCACAAGTCCACTTCTTGTCAGTCTGCCATGCACATACTCTCCTTAAATTATACTTAATCCTGAATAAATACAATAATGTTGTTACAACTCTAACTCTGTATATACTCAATCCATTCAATCAGCATAGTAACTTATTTGGTTATCTATTGATTAAGAGACATAAAGAGCCAGGTGCCAATCTTAACTTTCTTTCCTAAGTTTCCTTTTCCCTAACTTCCAATTACTTTCTTTCCATGTCTCTGACTTGGAAATTTAGTTTTCTGTTAGAAAACCAGAATACTCAGTTATCATGTAGTCAGCACTGCTTTGGATAGCAAGTCACCAAGGCAGACCACTACCATTTGCCCAAGAAATTCAAGGACAATATTCTCCAGTTATACTAGATAAATTTCACTGGGCCTTTGGTGGCTGCTTCTGTTAGGGGTGGGCTTCTTTCTTACACTAGCAAAGAAAAGTTCATGTAAACTTAGGGTCTTAATGACCCTAGATGTCTTCACTTTGAATGTAGATAATTGGAAGATGAATAGTCAGCTTGTTTTATAATCCAGGCAGTTGTAGTGAGTATTTCCATGTTTAATTTTGAGGAGTTTTAACTTTCTAGTTAAAAATAAGGATCTCTTTCTAGTCACATATAGAAATTTTCAAGACATCTATGTAGTGCTTGAGTTGGGAAAAATTAGAATCTTTGATCTTATCCTTTCCTTATAACATTTTCTGCAGCAATATTAGGGATCAATCATTTCAATTTTTTATATTCATCGGGCTTCCAAAAAGCATTTGAAAATGTCATATACGTGCCCAGCCTTGGTTTCAGTAAGTGGTTGGTCTGGGCTAGTCAATGTAGATGCTATGTTTATGTCTATTAACACCTTTAAATTTATTCAGATTAGGGAGCTAATTCCAAGCCAATTCTAGACTCCCCAGAATCAGTTTAAAAACACATGAAATATCAGGTCTTATTGAATCATTATCAGTATTAAAATATGTATTAGTCTTAGCCTGCCAGATAAACAGCACACACATATACAGATTTAGATTGCAATCTATGTATTCATCTATATATCTTTGTTTGCAATACTTGGGATTGAACCTTAGGCTTTGAAGATGCCAGACAAGTGCTCTACCACAAAACTACATCTGTAGATCATATATTACATATCAAATATATTACACATAATATATGCTATACATCACATGTTGTATGTTTTATGTATTATGCAAGTGCGTACTTATGGTTTATGGAGCCTCAGAAGTCCCAGAACTTTCAGTTATAAAACTGGAAATCCAGGAGAAATGTTGGTACTTCTGACACTTGAAGGCAAGAGAAGACAGATGTCCCATCTTGAATAAAATCATATACAGAGGAGTTTTATCTTACTTGACCATTTTGTTCTATGTAGTCCTTCAATAGACTGAAAAAGATCCATTTATTTTGAGAAACACAATCTCCTTTGTTTAGTCTAACATTACTATCAATAGAAATGTGCATACAGACATACCTAGAATAATGTTTAAAAAAGTATGCGGGGATGCCGTGATCCATGCAGATAAATTGACAAATAAATTTAACCATACATTTTCAAAAGACAGAAACTCTCTAATAAGCCAGCATAGTCTACAAATGCTTAAGCAACTCAGTAGCTTATATTTTTAGGTGAGATAAATCTATTGTCTTTGCAGCTTCTGATTTTAATTTTTGTTTCAAACTTTCATTTCTCTTTATCAGCTTTAGAATTCTTCCAATAGCTCTAACACACCACACACACACACACACACACACACACACACACAAAAAAAACTATCCTAAACTGCATTTCTATATACCAAAATCACCCTTACAAAGTTTACCAATAAGTTTCTCATAAGCAGTTCTATATTTAATTCTAAATCTCTCTGCTATGTCTTGATTCTTATTCTTCTGTGTTAGGAAAATGGTCTCCATGATTTTTGCATTTGGAGGTGTTCAAATTTTAAAACTAATGCTACTAGGAGGACCCTATGTCAGTTAGGACATCGTATGGTTCTCTGGGACTCCAGTCACTCTGGCTCCTGCTTTGCTGCTGTGAATGGGAGCTCTGCACATGATTCTGCCTTTGCCATAATGCCACACTATGATGTAGTCAAGAAGGCTGTCACCAGGGTCTATGCCTTGCTATTTGGGGGTTTTCAGTATCTACTGTGAGCTAAATCAAGCTTTTGTTTTGTAAATGTAAACTTATACAGGTATCTTTCAACAGACTTGAAAAGTTAACCATTATGCTCTTTAAACTCTAGATGGTGTACACATTTATTTGATGAAGGCTTTTCCCACATTAAATTCACATTCCTCCTATTTCTTCTTACCCATACACATAGAACTTTTGTAGACTTTTATTTCTTTTTAGCTTCATTTTTACATCTTTTCATGATTATAACCACTCTTCATCCTGGTTTATCTTTTGTAGAAATATTGATGTGAAAAATCTCTATTTTTTTTCTTTTATTCAAACATTCCAGTTTTTTCCAATAATTCCACGGGAAATCATCTGAAATGAAAATATCCACACAGATCAGAATGAACTTTTGCTGGGAAATTTCAATAAAGCTACACATATACAGTTATCTATTGTGATTAATCATGTGAATTTCAATTAATGTAGCACCTATATTATATCACACTTCAGGAAAAAAGGGCTAGGCAAGAATATGGAAAACAAATTACCTTGTCAAAAGCTAAATTGATTACCTTGATTTTATGGTAACAGGCAAATAGATAAATTAAATGGTAAATTATAATTTTACATAAAATTCTCCTTTATATTGTGTAAAAGCATGACAAAAAATCTTTAGAAACTGCAAAGCACTCCCATTATGTTTATGCTCACTAAGCAGTATACTGTAATTATTAACTATGGTTTCTATGTTTTCACATATGCAGCATTGCTGAGCCATTACAAACCCTGAATTAATGTGTTCTTTTTCAACTACCTGAGCATCCCCTGGGCCTGAGAGAATGAATATGTTGTATAAGATTGCTGATTTTCTTCCTCTATTAGAAAATGTTGTATATGCTCTTGGGACTACATGAAGGAATTTTCACTATTGTTTGTTTCGTGACTTCAGATTTTTTTGTAGTGTTGATAATTAAAAAACAAAATTTACATTTAGGGGGCCAATAGTCATTATTTTCTTAGTAATATGAAAATCAACCTTTTATATAAATATTGTTTGCATGGTGTACCTATTGCTTGTTTTATGCAAATGGTATTTTGTTTTTTTCTTCTCTACCAATGAGAATACCTGTTTACCTGCTTCACTAAGAATATTCAGACAAATCAGTTGAGACTGCAGCATGTGGGGTATAAATTAGAAAGAAATATGAATTTTCTTACAATAAATACTGAAAATTGTGTGTGGATGTGTGTGATGTGCCTTTATATATGCATAGGTGCATGTGTGGGGATGCATGAGCATAGGTGTGCACTTGCATGTGGAGAGTGAAGGCTGGTTCTGGGTCTCTTCCTCAGTTGTTATACACTTCATATGTGGAGGCAAAGTCTCTTGCTGGAGATCAATATTTAGGTTGTCTAGCTAATCAGTTTGTTTCTGTTCTGGGGATTCCCTGTCTCTGCTTTTCAAGTGCTGGGATCATGGGTAAGCTGCCATGTTCACCTGGTTTCTTATGTAGGTCCTGGGGATTTGAATTCTATTGCTCAAGACTGTGTGGAAACTATACATTCTGAACCACCTTTCCAACCAAACACTTTAAAATAATAGATTGATATGTCTGATGGATAACAGAATTTATATATTTTACTTGTACCTGCAAGTATTTCATTGGCTCCTGCCTAGAGGAAGGAATGTGTATAAGATAATTCTTAGTGGATGTTTACATTCTAGTGCAAACACATAACTTTTTGAGAAGATATAAATAACAAGAAACTATTTTTAGTCACTCAGCTTATATAAGATATTAATAGCTAAGTGTTTCATTTTCAGTCAAAAATGTTGAGTCAAAAAAATGAATGTGTAAAACTAAATGTCTTCTACATTCTGACAAGGGAAAGCTGCTTAAAATAAAAACTATTATATATTTACTTAGTTTGGCCTTTTGTAGATATTTTCTTTTAAAAACATTTTATTTTTTTTATTTTATTTTATGTGTATGAGTGAATTGCCTGTATATATGTTATTACCCCCTTTTTGTGAGTACCTGGGGAGGCCAGAAAAAGGTGTTGGATTCCCCTGGAGCTGGTGTTATGGACAGTTGTTAGCTTCCATGTAGGTGCTGGGAATTGAATCCAGGTCCTCTGTAAGAACAGCCAGTGCTCTAAACTGCTGAGCCATCTCTCCAGCCCGGCATTTTCTTATAGATATTGACATTGTTATTACATCAACAGTCTTTTATGTTTTAAAAATTTAGGGCCAGTGAAATGGTTTAACAGGTAAAGACACCCTGAGTTTGATCCCCAGGACCATGTTGGAAGGAGAGACCTAACTTTTGCAAATTCTCCTCTGATCCCAAAGATGCACATTATGGCATGCCCACACTGACACCCACACCTGCACAAGCACACACAATAAATAAACGTAATAAATATTATATAAAACATAAAAAGAAACTGTTACACTAAGTGAAGTAACAAAGACTTAGAAAAAAAAAGACGTATATTCTCCCTCATTTGTGGATACTAACACCAAATCCTTTTGAATTATATGTGCTTTTAATAAGATGATATTGTACAGAAGTCTCTTCTTCATGAAATAACTACTGTCATCATGACTTTAGCAGTGCATGACTTGTAAAAATCATCACAATTGGGCTTGTTGTTGGTTGTACTACTTCATTAAAGGAGGGGCAAGCAGGGTAATTGGACTTTCACTGGATTATCCAGCTACTCTGCCCAGCCAACTGTATGTAATTTAGCCCTAATCACACATGGTCTCCTGGGTTTGGGGAAGGCTAAAGTATACAATCTGGGTAAGGATAGGAAGAGAAGGCTTGACCCATGTTGGGTAAAGGCTTTGCAGCGTGCATACACTCGGGTCATTCATATACTTCAGCAACTGGTCGGTTATCTCTGTAAGTAAGTTCAGAAAATTCATTGGTTCCCCAGTAAAACTTTAATCAAACATTGGTTTAACACTAGAACTTTAAAAGGAAATAAGCATTGCTAGGTATCCCCAGGAAAAGAATTCTCACAACAGATGGAAAATTTATTTGTTAATGTTATTATGTCTCATAATTATTAAAAAAAGAAAATGTAAAAGATGTTAAAAGGATATTGGAATGGAGATATTTTCCAAAATAGAAAATATGAGAAAGCCTAAGCAAGTGATAAAGGTTTGTTATGATATATAAAGGATGAGACAAAATAATATACACATAATCTTAAAATTTCTAAGGTCATAGTTTAGTCAACTAGTTTAAGGAACAAAATATATATCTAGTTAAGGTTTATCTGAGAACATTTGGTTTTTCACCTAAGCTTAATATACATAGCACATGGTAATTAAAAGAACCAGACTGGTGGAACTAACCTTATTGTATGTTTAACAGCCATACTTTGAGACCTATACTAATCAGGTAAGAGGGACTTAGAGGAAAGTTTTTCCTCCTTTCCCTCCAAGGTCATCTAAGTTCCAGGGAACTATGGAACATCTTTCAAAATGTCCTGAAACTGTGGTGAGTCACCTGTCCTCTTGTTCAGGGAGGCCATGGAAACCCCATCAGGTGGACTTGAACCAGTGTCCAGTCTACAAGAAGACAGTCAACTCAGAGGGAACAATTCCTTTATGCTTCCAAGTTAAGCCAGGCATGGTCAAGTAGGACCTTTGACTTATCTTCACATAGATGGAACTGGTAAAAGAAAGGAGCCAGGGGCTTCTCCCAAGCCCCTGTGACCCCTGAGGTACATATCCTTAAACAACCTTAAGTGTAAATATAAATTGATTTACTGAGGCTAACTGTATGGTCTTAAACACCCAAAAGGAAAGTATAACCAAAGAGTAAAGTGATCAGTATATTTCTTTAAGAGTTTAAGGGATTACACTTCTCAGACATTAGGCTTAAGTCCATATAAAAAGTTATTTAGACAATTATATCTCATTGATGCTTTTGTTGTGAATCAGAAAGTGCTGCTCAGATGTAAGGCTTGAAACCTTGGTCTGCAACAATTTAGTGCCCACGTGTAGCTAAGGGGGATGACCTGCTACTGTTCTAAAATGATGAATTTGTTTGCTCCCTGCTATCTAGAAGCCCTTGAGAGGGAACTGACACTGATTCTAACCACTACAAGAGCTATCAAGATGCCTGAAAGCAAGTCCAGAATCCATTACTCTCAAGTCCAGCCTTGGCAGACAAAAGAAAAATAAGGCATAACCCAATAGAGGGATGCTTTTGGAAACTCTCATCAAGAAATTCCAATAGGTTCCCATATAAACATTTAAAATTTGTCCTGTTCTGACTTTTTTTCTAGTTCCCTGTCTAGAACTTGTAATACTAATTACTCTTGCCTTTACTTCTCCTTCACATCTACCATCTACCATCAAGGACTTTCTTTCCCTCCTACAGATGGGAGTTGTGCAATTTGAGAGTCTTTTAGGTAAACCCACTGAAGGGGTACCCCAATTACCTCACCCTGCATCCCCGTTCAGCATGAAAGAAGCCAGAGCTGTCTGCCTCTGATTCCCTATCCATAAGCTGGGTAACCTCTTCAGAGGATGGCATGATAAGAATAGGAGGTAGGAATTGGCTAGGCAGCTAAGGTAAAAAGACCCCAAAGAAAAGTAGCCAGCTTCTTTGCTCAAAGTCAAAATGTCCTTGGGCCTCTTAGCAACATACTCTGTTCCAAAGGCCAAAAATGTTAAAAATATTTGGGAACTCTTATCTAATCCTTAAAAGATTTTAGGGCTATCTCTTCAGAGGGGGGAAATGCTAGAGTAGCAAAAAGCCATATAAGAAAGAAGAAAGAGTACATAAAGTTATCAGAAAAAAGTGATGGGGAGATATGGGAGGAGTTGGAAAGGAGGGAGTATGCGGGGGCCTGAAGCCAGGGGTGAGGCAAGGTGGTGCCTAGAGGAAAACGGCCGAGGCATGACCAGACTTGTTTGGCGCCTAGAGGAAACAGCCAGGGCATAACGAGACTTGTTTTGAAGAATCGCTGATTGGCTCCTGCCATTTCCGTGCATCTTGGCAACAGCCAGGGCATAACCAGACTTGTTTTGAAGAATCACTGATTGGCTCCTGCCATTTCTGTGCATCTTGGCAGCACATGATCACTTTGTGAATGCTATACTGTTGTATGGAGAGGAGACTGCATGCTCAAGTTGACCTTTAACATGATTGAACACTTGGTTGGGGAGGGGATTTTCCTTCATGGTTTTTGCCTTCATAAGCCCTGAACCGCCTGCAATAAACTAGTTCCTGCTTGACTGGCTCATACATTGGCTCAGTGCATGAACTGAAACTGGGAGATGTCTGGGGACACTAACGTGACATAATAGGCCTTAACACAAATGACAGAATGGGGCTCGAAGACCACTCGGACCCGCTACGGGAGCTGATCACCGGGGCTAATTGGGTGAGTATCAAGGGAAGTGAGACCCCAAGAGACGGGTAACGCAACGAGCAAGAGTGAGGACCTGGCGCTCACGGCGCTGAGACACATGTTGAGATCCAGGTGGTTAGAACAGTCCGATTCCTCGTCAAAGGTCTGGGAGGCCACCCTGCGTCTTGCTACCTGGCTGCCCGCTGGAAGTTTATTCCAGTGGGCTACCTGGGACCGGCTTGAACAACTGGCTCGCAAAGCAGAGATCAATAGAGGAGAAGAACCACCCTTGGGGTTTTACCCCACAATCTCAGCCCTTAAGTCATGTTTTCAACCCAATCTGACCCCCCGGGGAATACCGGCCTTTGCCAGGTAGATAAGGCCACAGGGGAAGACCAATGGGTCACATTTGATGAGGAGAGAGCCCAATGGTCGAAAGTGAAATCAAAGTGCATGCTATGGAGAGATCTGGGAAGGAGGGGTGACAAGAGCAGGGGAGAAAAAGGGGGGATCCTGGGCAGTGGTGATGAACATGAGGGAGAGGAGCCCTCCACACCCGCAGGACTGGTCCAGGCTTTCCCCACAAACATGAACCCCAGACCCCAGTGCCTGGCCGCCTGGTACCCTTGGGAGGCTAAAGACCTTAAAGAATTAAAGAAGGCAGTGGCCGAGGATGGCCCCGGATCCCCCTGGGTTGACACCCTTCTCCAGGGCTTGGTATATCAGCCCTGTACGGCCAATGACTGGATGGATCTAGCCAAGGCAGTCCTCCCCAGCCCCTTGTTTATTAAATGGGCAGCACTATACCAAGAGGAAGGCCGGATCCAGGGGGAATATAACCGTGCCGCCAACCCCCCCGTCACTATCACTTTCAGCATGCTGACAGGGACCACAGATGCCTTTGCCATGGGCACCCGTCCAGGGGGAAAATAACCGTGCCGCCAACCCCCCCATCACTATCACTTTCAGCATGCTGACAGGGACCACAGATGACTTTGCCATGGGCACCCAGCAGGCAGCACTTCCACCACTGTATACGGAACAGGGCAGGGCCCTTGGCCTCAAGGCCTGGGATAAGTTGGAGATGGGCCTTATGGAGCTGCCCATATCAGGGATCCATCAAAGCTCAGGGGAGCCATTACATGAGTTTTTAGATACAGTTGAAAAGAGTCTAAAGAGAAAGTTTCCCCCAGGCCACTCAGAGAACAGTTCATAAAAATGCTAGTATGGGATGGTATGAACGCTGACCATAAGGTCACCTGAGTGGGGTTAAAGGACCATTCCATGAGCAGCTGGATCGTGGCCTCAAAGGACATAGTGACCGTAACAGAGGCAACCGAGGCTATGGCCGCAGTCCTCAAGACACAGACAGAGGCTCTAGCTACAGCCTTCAGAGAAGCCCTCACAGGCCTTGGGCCATAGGATAGATGCCCCAGGGCTGAGGACCGGAGATGTTTTGGGTGTGGCCATCCTGGACACATAAAGAAAGACTGCCCACAAGGGAAAGCCCCTCTCAAGGTGGAGGGGGACAAGCCCAGGACCCTGTGCCCACGCTGCTAAAAGGGGTTTCATTGGAAGAAAGACTGCCGGTCCAGGTATTATGTGGAGGGCAAGCCTTTTAACTAGGCTTGGGGCAACCCCCAGCCCTGTCACCCAAAGGCAGAGGGTGCACAGGCCCTGGAGGGCCCACTGCCCACAGGACAGTCCCTATCATCACGGGGCTCCACCCTAAGATTGACATCTTGATAGACAGGTGGAGGTTCCAGGGCATTATTGACACCAGGGCAGATAGGACCATTCTAAGGAAGGAAGAAGTCCCCAGAAGATGGCCCCTCAAGCCTGACCCACAGGTGAGGGTGTTGGCGGCACCATGCTGTCATGGGAGCTTAAAAACTGGCTCTGTTGGCAGGACCCAGCTGGTACTAAAGGGGAGATCAGACCTTTGGTGGCTGAGGGGCTTTCCTACAACCTCTTCGGGAGAGATCTCCTGGGGGTGTTGGATGTTTTTGTGACCATAGACAATAGGGAGTTTATCGAAGTGCTCCTCGATGATGAGGAAATGAACAGGGTTAGACACCCCCTTGACTGCCTCTCAAACTACGGGGAGGGGGGAAGTCCGAGTCTCCCCGGGCCCACCCCTAATCCTAGAGGCCACTGTTCCTCAAGTTCCTGCAATCCGATGGTCCCCAGGGAGCCCGGTTTGGGTGGAACAGTGGCCCTTGCCTGAGACAAAGCTCCAGGCTTTGAGGCATATTATACAGGAACAACTTATGCTGGGGCACATCCACCCCTCCATGAGCCCTTGGAACACCCCTGTTTTTGTCATAAAAATGTCACCTGGCCAATGGAGGATGCGACAGGACCTCCACAAGGTTAATGCCAGAATGACCCTGGAGGGAGTCCCCTTGAGGGGACTGCCCTGGATACCTGCAAACCCCTCAGATCTATTTCTCATAGTTATAGATATCAAAGACTGCCTTTTCTCTATCCTCCTGCAACCCCAAGATTGCGAGAAGTTTGCCTTCTCTGTGCCTTCCATCAACTTTAGCGTTCCTGATGAAAGGTACGAATTGACAGTCTTGCCCCAAGACATGGCCAATAGCCCAGCTTTCTATCACAGCTTTGTAAGAGCTCTCTTGAGCCCAACAGAGTCTTTGCCACATGCTACTCTATATGCCTACATGGATGATATAATTTTGGGGGCACAAAATCTCTACCAATTGCAGGAATTATATGAGATCACCCAAAAATGCCTCCAGGTGGGAGGGCTTCAAGTGTCCATGGACAAGATACAGACTGCTGCCCCCCTTTAGATTCTGGAGACTACATTGTTCATGGAAGGAGTAAGTCCCTTAAAGCCACAACTGACTATTAAACCTAATATGACCCTAACAGAACTTCGAAAACTATTGGGGGAAATCAATTGGCTACAGTCCTGGATACCTGTCTCTACTGAGACACTGGAGCCCCTGTTCCAATTGTTAGTAGGCAAACAGCCATCAGAGCTAATCCATCTGAACCCACAACACCTAGACATTTTACAGGGGTCCAGGAGGCCCTGGACCAAGCCCAACTGGCCGCTATATGCCTGGAAAGGGCCTCAAACTATTGGTGCTCCCCGGCGAGGCCCTGATGACATCCGTTCCCACACAAGGGGGGAAGCCCGTCCAATGGGTGCATAACTCCCTTGGGTGCACTCCATGGGTGTATACACCCACGGACCAGGTGGCTGACCTAATTGAGAAAGGACAGGATATAGCCCTGAGACATTATGGCATTGACCCCCACAAAGTTATTATCCTTTATCGGCTAAAGGACTTTGAATGGCTCTGCAGAAACATCAGCTGAATGGCCATAGCCTTGGAGGGCTTTCTGGAAAAGTTGGACTGTCATTATGGCCCTCACAAATGGGTAACTTCCTTTTGCACCCTCCACTGGGGGGCCCCAAGGCTTTTTGTCAAAAATCCTCTGATGACGGTGTATAATGTGTTTACTGATGGAGGAAAATTCGGAGCCACTGTAGTAATTTACCCGGCAGTAGGAACACAACCAAAAACATATGTTCACACTTGCGAGGGCTCCATTCAATTTAAAGAACTCATGGCCATTGCCCTAGCCTTGTCCAAAGTAGATGACTCCATGAACTTGTTCCCTGACAACTTATATGGAGTCAACCTTCTCCCAGGATTATTAAATTCTCATATTCGGCTAGATGACAACCCTATTACCCCCCTAATGATTCATGTTTGAACACTTTTAACAGAAAAAGGGCCCCCATTTTCTTACAACACCTTAGGGGCCACCAAGGACTGCCAGGGTTCCTCTCCCAGGGCAATGCAGAGGCAGACAAAATGGCTTCTACCCATATTGTATCAGCAGGCATGGAGAAAGCTCAACAATTGCATAATCATACCCATGTAAATTGGAGGGGAATCCATAAGAGGTTCCCTCAAGTCCCTATCAAGGACCTAAGAAAAATTGTACATACCTGTAAGTCTTGTCAACCCTTTCTACTGGTGCTACCCCTCCAACATCCAGGGGTAAGCCCTAGGGGGCTGAAGCCTAACTCTCTTTGGCAGACAGATGTCACACATTACATTCCTTTTGGAAAACTCAAGTATGTTTTCGTGTTTATTGACACGTTCTCACATGCCTGTTGGGCTACTGCCCATACAGGAGAAAAGTCTAAACATGCTCAGTCTCACTTCCTCCAGTGCTTTTCTACGCTGAGCTTACCTCAAAGGATTAACGCTGACAATGGACTATGCTTCATAAGTAAAAGCTTACAAGACTTCTTCTCTTTATGGGGAATCCACCATAACACGGGGATCCCCTATAACCCCCAGGACAAAGCTATCACAGTATGTAACCATCAGGACTTAAAGGCCCCATTCCCAAAACAAAAAGGGGGAGTAAGCCCCTACCAACAGCTAGGTTCGGCCTTATTTACCATCAATATCCTCAATTTTCAAAAAGGTCAACTGGAATCTCGATTCCAGAGGTACGAGTCAGATGGAACAATCCAATAACTGGACAGTGGTGAGGACTCGATGCGCTCCTTACTATGGGCAGGGAGTTTGGATGTGTCTTTCCCATGGATGAACCCCAACCCATCTGGGTACCTGCAAAGAATCTAAAGATGCAGGACTAACCCTGTCCCAAAAATAACAGCCCTTTGAGGAGGATTTCTATGTCTTACAGGATGGAGTATTTTGGATGGAAGGCTTTCATTGCCATTCTCACTGCTGCTGCCTTGGCCATCATCATCTTTATCATTACCATGATTATTCAAGATCTGATCAATAGATGGCTGACCAAAATCTGTCAATAATGGTACTCCTTCTCCTGCTAGCCATCTGTCAGATAAAAGCCGAGGACCTCTGGGCCTTGGTCCCTTCCCCGCCTATACTTTGCCCTTCTCTTAAGTGAAGAGCTGGCAATTACCAAAGACATGGCTCTGCCAGCTTACGACCCTCGCTTTAGGTCACTTTGTCTCACCCCTTACAGAGTTCAAAATGTTACTAAATCGCGCCTACAACTCTCAGACTATATTCATGGCCCCTGAAACCAACAATTTCTTAATTATTCCATATTGCTGACCAATTAGATTATTGCTCTAAATTATACCCAAGCCCCAGTCCTATCGATGGACTCCTCCTTTTTTAGTAAGGTATGGGAGCATATCAAGGGGTTCTCGGACCCAACTTGGCTACTCGCCTATGGAAGCATGTTTCTAATGCTTGTGCTAGCTTTTGTTCTCCTCAGGTGTCTCTGCTCAATTATCAAAAGACAGAAATGGATGAAGAAAGTCCTGGTCCAACTTTCCCTGATGACCCACCCAATCCCTCTCGGGCTCCTCCTCAAGACAAATCGAGGCATGGATGCTTGAGCTAGCCTGAGGGCCCAGGTTGCTTTGCCCCCTTATGGGATAGACCACTGTATATTAACTGCAAAAGGGCATGGCTGGTCCCAATGATGGGTAAGGCCTTCTCAGACTGATGAACCCAAGACAGGGGCCATGAGGGCAATCATGGTTACCCAAGGACAGGGAACTTAAGCGCCTGAGGAAAGGCAACCTAAGAAAGGGAGGCCATAGCAGCGGAGGGGGATGGGGACAGTTTGCCCCTTCCCCAGGGGCTATCCTTAAGGAGCCTCACTTTTAAAACAAAGTAGGGGGAGAGATATGGGGGCCTGAGGCCGGGGGCGAGGCAAGATGGTGCCTAGAGGAAAAGGCTGGGGCATGACCAGACTTGTTTTGAAGAATTGCTGATTGACCCCTGCCATTACCGTGCATCTTGGCAGCGTGTGATCACTTCATGAATGTTATGCTGTGCTATGGAGAGGAGACTGCATGCTCAAGTTCACCTTTAACATGATTGGACTCTTGGTTGGGGAGGGGATTTTCCTTTGTGGATTTTGCCTTCATAAGCCCTGTAATGCCTGCTTGACTGGCTCCCTGTCACATCTGATTGTCTCCCGGGGAGGCTGTGGGTAACAGGCAGACAGCTCACCTCCCTTTCCCTGGCTCCTGTGTTGGGGCAGGACCCCCGGCAGGAGTGGGCATGGGTTTGATCAAAACATCTTATATGCTTATATTCCTGTATGAAATTCTCAATAAATTATTTTTAAAAAGGTAAAATAAATTTCACTTACGATATACATTATATTTCATGATAATAATTTAAAACTAAAACTATTTTTTGGTTCTCCTCTCCAGTCTTTTCCCCAATAACCCTGCTCCCTCCAACCTGATGCCCTTCCACTTCCCATAGACACTTTCCATTTCATGTCACATGGGACCTACAGCCCTTCCCCTTCTGCTTCAGTATTTCTTTCCCCCAAATGTGGTCTCCTTTCTACTTTCATAGCCTAGACACTCATGCTCACTTTTGCTCACACATATAGACATTATCAGCTAGGGTCTGGAGATGAGAAAGACCATATAATTTGTGTCTTTCTGAGTCTGGTCAGCTGTTCTTTTCCTGTCTTGTCATTGAAGCATGGACTTTTGAAAGTTAAACCCTAGAGAGACTATTTAGCTTTCCTTATGTGCTCTGGTAAAAATAAAGTAGAAAAAAAAAATAAAAGTAATGTTTTAAAAGTGGAACTTTCTCACAGCCTGACTCCATATAAAAACAAGTTGTAATAAAAAGTGAAGAAATATTTGACCTGGGGGCATGTGCTATGTTTGTATATGGTTTGTTAGCTCAAGTTTTCTGTTCTAGAATCTTAGCTTGTGGGTGGTGATGTTAAGGTACTATAACCAGCTGCGTCTACAGCAATCCACAGAACTTATAGTTCTGTCCAGCCATAAACTCAAGCTAGAAACTCTCTTTTCAAACATTTCTAACACACAATCATACAATGTTAAATAAAGTAGTCCTATCAATTTCAGATGATTGTAACCCTACCTACATTCTGTCTGCCCTGTTATTAATGTGAAAAGACAACATCAGATGTAATCTGTTGCCTCTTCTTGAACCCAAAATTCAGATATTAGCTAAAGTCTAAAACATCCTCAAAGATGTAGAATTTGGCTAATATTACTACATCAGAGTTGACTCTATAGTTGTAGAACATATACCTTACTAATATCGCATGCTTGTGATAGAGCATCTCACACCATTCAGGGCTCCCCACAGAGGTACATCTGCAAGTTTCAGCACAGGAGTTGCACAGAGTAAAATTCAAGGGATCTCCTTGGTCAGTATTGTGATTTCTTCATTAAGAAATAAACTATAAATTTTAGAACATTTTCAGACTGATATATTGTAAAGATAATTGAGATAGCAGAATTGTAAAGATGAAACCACTGCCACAGATGTCTGTGATGAAGTTCTACTCTGCAAACTGCATGCCCAATGTTTGAAACCCAGAGGCATTTTACAGTCACACTGTAAGTTCTTGTCACCATTCTGTTCCTGAAAATATCTCTACTCTCTACATAGTTGATCTCTGGATAGTGGGTTTTAGTTTCCTGGTAGTTGTGAAATGATTCAAAAAAGCCAATTGTACAATCCTGCAGGAACCAGTAGGCATCTCATTGCCTTGAGACCAACATAATACCTTACAACATTAATCTCTTACTGGAAGGATAGTCCACATATACTTACTGAAATTGTCATTATACACAGGTCTATAATTATAACCACTATTTTATACTTTAGTATTTATAGAACTTTCAATGACAGCCTGGCTGTAAATTATTATTATATAAGTAACAAAATTTTTTGGTTGCTTTTGAGACAAGGTCTCCCCATAGTCCCAGCTGGCCTGGAAATCTCTATGTAGATCAAACAGGCCTTGATCCCACAGAAACACACCTATCTCTGTCTCTGAGTGATGGTTGGGATTAAGGGCATGTGCCACCACACCCAGCCATAAAGTATTTTTTTAAATTTTTATTATTTTAAAAGATATATGTATGTGTTTTTGTATGTATGTGCACCTGGGCAAATGTCATCTGAGGCCAGAGGCATCAGACTCCTTGGAATTGGAATTACATTGGCATTGTGAGCCTCCTGATGTAGGTGCTTGGGAACAGAATTTGGGTCTTCTGGATGAGCAGCATGCACTCTTTGCTTCTGAGAGATCTGTCCAGCCCACAAAAGGAACAAATTACAGAATATTCTGATATAATATTGTGTGAATATGAAGAGTGTGTGGATGCATTCATGCCAATGATAAGCATGTGGCCAGAGGACAGCATTGTGGAGCCAGTTTTCTTCCACCTTTACTTTGGTTCAGAGGATGAGACTTAGGTCTTTAGACTGTATGCTGCTGAGTCATAATGCCAGTGCCTGATCCCTATGTTTAAGTTCTAAATTTAGAACTCTGGAACTTGTTTTCTATTCTCATGAACTATACTTGTAAATAATGTTGACATTCTAAAACCTATGAAATTTCAAAACTATTTTAAATTCAATTGAATAGTCTACTTAAAAATATTTTATTTATTATTTTTATTTTATGTTTATGAGTGTAATGCCTGCATGTAGGTGGGTTCACCCTTAGTGTGCAATGCCTGAAGAGGTCAGAAGAGGATGTTGGATTCTTGGAACTGGAGTTGCAGATGGTTGTTAGCTGCCATGTGGGTGCTGGGAATTGAACCCATGTCTCTGCAAGAGCAGCCAGTGCCCTTAACAGCTCAGCCACCTTTCCAGTCCCTATTCTACTTTTTTCTAAAATACACATTTGTTTCTTTCAGAAATTAAAAAAGGTAAAAAAAATAAGTTAAAAAATTCCAAGAAACCTATGATTAACATAATTATATGTGAATATCTAAAACAAATAGGTACAGGACTAAATATGAAAGTTAATCAATTTTAGGAAATATATAATTTTACCTTTTAATTATCTACCAAAATTACATTCCTCTAAAGAAAAATAGGAAAATTAATGTACTTCATGCATATAATTTTAATTGCATTTTTAATCAGGTCAAGATTTAGATTTTATAAACTTCTTAACATTATCTGATAAAAATTGTTGATTGACAAAAAAGGCTATCTAAGCTTGCACAGATAATGGCTGTTTAATCACCTTTAGGGGTTCATTTTATTAAGGGAATTTGAGCTGTTTTAATAAATAAATCCGCAATTTTCAGTAGCTTAAATAGATAGTTTACTTCTTACTCAGTTAAAAGCCATTGTTCTGTACATGGCTATTTTCTAAGTAGTGATTAGAGACCCATATTTCTTTAATCTCTTGAACACTCAGTCACCTAGTGTGCTGGATAGCTTTAATGTCAACTTGACATGCCTGGGTTGAGGGAGCCTCAACTGGGGAATCGCCTCTATTGGACTGGCCTATGGCCATATCTATGGGGCATCTTCTTGATAAGTGATGTGGGAGAGCTCAGCCCACTGTGGGTTGTGCCATCCCTGGGCAGGTGGGCCTGTGTTGCTCCCTATGAGCAGGGGCCAGGGAGCA
Source organism: Nannospalax galili (assembly GCF_000622305.1). Classification (NCBI taxonomy): domain Eukaryota; kingdom Metazoa; phylum Chordata; class Mammalia; order Rodentia; family Spalacidae; genus Nannospalax; species Nannospalax galili. Next base: position 1,876,736 of record NW_008355824.1, read on the forward strand.
AGTCAGTAAGCAGTGATCCTCCATGGCCTGTATTTCAGCTCCTGCCTCCAGGTTCCTACCCTGAAGTTCCTACCTTGGGCTCCCTGATGAACTGTGACCCAGGTGATGTGAGCTGAATAAACCCTTTCCTCCCCAAGTTGGTATTGGTCAGAGTGTTTTGTCACAGCAGTGGAGAAACAAACTAGGACAACTAGGAAACCTGCCCCTGGCCACAGATGAGAAAAAGTCACACTTCAGAAAACAGTGTATTCCTAATTAGTTTAAGCCAGAGGTGGTGGTATATAGTGCTCTCACTACCTTCCGATGGCCAGATGTGTTCATAAAACTTTCCAGATTCAAGGTGGTATGAGAAGGAGAGTGGCTGGGTATGGAATCATCAGCTGAGTACTCCTGTCATAACAAAAAACCTCTCAGCATCAACTTGGACACAATAGTAAAAGTCTAGTCATACTTTACTCAGGAATTAAGTAAATTGTGGAGCTTTTTGTAAACTTTTGTACTGAAAATTTTTATTGAGTTTTTGTGCATTTCATATAGTAGATGTTAATCAAATTTAGAGGCCTTTCCCCCATCCACACCCCCTAGTCCCCCCACCAGAGTTCATAGGTTCTGTATATTTGGCCATAGCATAGTTAAGAAACATCAGAAATAGCAAATGCCATTTCACAATTACTATGATTGTTGCCAGAAAAATAAAATGTTACACATTTTGAAAATGAAATAGTAAGGGTTTTATATCACATAATATTTGTTATATGGAAATGAAACAGATATTGACAGGTTGAACACACACAGGTTTTAACCACAGTAAAGTCATCTGTGGAAGATTTAAGAGGCATGAAATTCTAGGCTTATTCATCAGCGATTTTGCTTTAGTCGCCCTGGAAGGCAGCTTTGCCACTGGTATGTCCCTTCAAAATCCAAGGACAATATTAATGCACAGAAGGGTAAAGAGAAACTAAAGGAACTGAAATGAGATGTACTATACAATTATCTCAGATTTCTTAAATTACTTAGAAATGTGGAGTCTGTTGTCTTATTCAAGTTTATAATATCCCTTGCCCTGCCTTGTTTTCATTCTACTTCAAAATACGAGCTTTGAAATAATGTGACACATATGGAGATAATCCAACACCTCTTCCAAGACCATAATATGAAAAGAAAAACCAGGAGTTACTCTAGCAAATAAAAAATCCATCAGTCACTTACCTAAACTGTAGAAACTTTCTCCTTAAGAACAAACAAACAAACAAACAAGCAAACAGGCAAAAAAAAAAAAAAAACCAAAAAACCCAAAACATTGAAAGGGCACCCACCCAGAAGGAAAACCATTTTTAGTTTGAAGAATAAAGATAAAGTGTCATAATACTTGTACTTTGTAGAATACAAATAACAAGTTTAGAATAAAGTCTTACCTTATGGAAAAGAAAAACATTACTTCAAACAATATTATTATTGACCAAAGTTTTCTTATAGATGATAAACAGGTGACATATATTTATATCAGCCAAAAATATCTGAGGATCATTGTTGATTCAAAGCATCAAGGTATAGATCACTCATGTTTATCAGTATCTTACTTTTATGCTTAGATGAGAGAAAGTGCTTACACCATCATTGCAAGACATCATTAAAAATGGATGTTTCATCAAAATAGTTTGTTGGTGATTTAACTGCAACACCTTGCTGACTGCAGTTTCTTAACTCTGGATATTTGCCAGTTGGTGTGAACATTAAAAGACCTCAGAATTTGTTTTCTTACAAAATATGAAAAAGTAAAATATAGTATTTCAGTACACCAAGCTGATCACAGCAAACTTAGAGTGGACAGACACAAACTGGAAAGACTTGGGAAAATATTTCTTCACTTTCAGGTGCCATAGAGTATTGTGAGCTTATTTTTTAGTAAATGTAACAAATTTAGTGAAAAGGTTGATTAGTACTTTTCCTCAGTCATTTATTTCTTGTGTTGGTGATGATAACACGGGAAATATGCAAATAATAAAGGAGGAAGACAAGGGTCTGCTGGCAGAGAATGGAGAAACTGAGGTTAAAAGAAAATGATTCCATACTGATTTTCCCCTTGGGATTCTCATATTACTATTTTAAGTTTTGGTTTTCCGATTTTTAATTCTTTTTTTCTGGAAAAAAGTTACTAGACTTTGAATTAAGGAAATCATTGCAGCAATCACCAAATATGGAAGTGATTGAAAACTACTCAGAAGTTAAAGTGTTTCAAACTTTTGATCCTAGTACAGTCTTCTTTATCAAGCATCAAGCACTTCACATTTGAAATGCTCATTTTCTCATAGATTTGAATGTAGTCATCTTCACGGAGGTTTGGATCATTTTACAGACACTTCTATCGAACTGTAGCTTTTCTCCTCCAGCAAAAAACATAGGCTTTTATGTTTTCCTTCCATTTCCTCAAAAAATGTACACTGGATAATATCCTACCAAAGATTATTGTTGGCTAGGGCACAGTTGTATTTGCACTGTAAAACCAAAGTTACAGTGGTTAATCCAAGAGGTCAGTACATGAAGGATTATCTAAGGCAAAGCTTAGCATATATAAGTTAAAGATCATGCAGCTTCCCAGCTGGACCCTCTGTCAAAGCGTGCTTACTGTCACCATAAGGTTACACTCTAAAAGAAAGCATTAAGAGCAGCGTAGAATTGCCTGCCCAAGTCACGCTCTGATACACCTCCTGAGTGTTCAGAGTAAAACACATGGTCCATTCAATGCCACAATTTAGTTGTAACATTATGTCTAATGATGATTTCTAAAAACAAATGTCTCTTTGTTTTCAACAAATGCCTTTCTGATAAGTATCTAAGCATGTATGCTGCCAGTATGTAATTTTATTTATTTTTATGCTATTCCTGTGAGGAAGGCAAATGGAAAAGCTCATAATCCCTTTTTTTTATGAATAAGGGAGGCATCAAAAAAAAGGAATTCTACTCTTTTAGCAATAGCAAATGAAAATGGAGTTCCTAAGAATAGTCAACCCTGATAAATGACCTTTTCATGTGATTTTATCTGAATTTGGAAGAACACAAATATTTTTAAATGTTTAATTCTATTTACATGTATTCAATTTTTATTGATCTTCAGAAAAATGTCTGCATTTAGTGATACTGGCAGTGTAATGATGTCAGTATTATTTATCACATAACAACTTTGAAGTATAACTGGAGCATCACATAACAACTTTGAGGTATAATTGGAGCATCACATAAAAACTTTGAGGTATAGCCTATCAAAATCATTGAGGGCATATCTATGAAATATATTTATGGATATTTATTTACATGCAAATACTTAGATGATTTAAATCATCTAAAAGGAAACCATTATCCTCTTGGAAAAATTTCAAGCTATTATTATATGCTGTTTTAGCATAAACACAAGTGAATATATGTATATAAAAATACAAATTCAGTCAAATAAATTATATTAAGATAAATATAATGAATACACAAAACATATTTTCTAATTATATAACTACAGATTACTATTTTCTATCATCTTGTAGCTACTATCTATTAGTCATATATTTGAAGAGCAATGTGGCATTCTGTTATTTAACTCTCTCCTACCCACACTTCCTTTCAATGAAGTCTACTTGGTAGAATAAATGAGCCAAGTGGAAAGTGGGAGTACTATTTCCATCACTACCATAAGCAAATTTTACAAATTCACACTTAGTTTATTTTTAATTTCATTGTGTAGACCAGGACTTGGTAAACTACACCCTGTGGGTCACCTCTCTGTCAATATGAAAAACACTGCTGCAAACCTACCCAAATGAAAGCCCTGATCCTTTAAGAAAATGTTAGAGAAATCCCCAAGGCAGTCACATTCCTAGACAATTGTGATTTCTTACTATGTGCAAAGTATGGATCCTTATAATTTACAGACAAGTGTCCCAGTCACTCATCAAAGAAGCTTCTTTTGCAACAGAGACTATTACAGAGTTCCACAACTGGGCATGCAAGACACTGTCTGTGAATGCTCACTAAGTGGCACATCTGCAATGCAACCTTTACACCTAAGGCTCACGGAACATAGAACAAGGGGTAAAGAGAACACTAATGCATCTCTCAACTCTCATCAATGAAGCTCCCTCATGCAGCAGAAGGCCAAGGACACAAAAGGTCACAGATGGCCAAAGTGTGGAGAGTAAGACTGCAAAGTGTGGGTCCTTAGGACTCATATTAAATTTCACCCACTCAGGGCTCAGGGACCATTGCGGAGAAGGGGACAGAAAAATTGTAAAGGTCAAGGAGGAGGTGCATGACCAAATGGAAATAGAGTCCTACAGATTCCTGAGACCTTGCTCATATGAATCTACAGCAATGGTGTCAGTATGTACAACACCTATGCAAACCCAAGGAGACAAAAACCTAGCAAAGAACTGTGGAAGTGAACAGCAGACCCCAATCTTATTCAAAGAATTATTGGCAGCTGATTACTGCTGGGAGAAGAGCTGATCTTCTTAAAGAGAGGGACTCTTAGATAGGCTGCCTAGACCCCAGTGATGAACTTGCACAAAGGGATATCTAGTGACACTAACTTGACATGATAGGCCTTAACACAAATGACAGAGTATGAACTCCAGTGAGGTGGGGGTTATGGGAGGGTACCATTGGTGAAGGGAATATAAAGATGATTACAATTGATTAAAATTCTATGAAGAATTACAAAATAAACAAGAAAATATTGCTAAAACTACTCTGTAAGTAAGAATGTTATGAGAAAATCTTAAAAATGCAATTGAAAATTTAAAATGCTGTTTCTTTGCCCATTGTAATTTGAATGACAGAGAAATGCATGAGAAACTGTTGTGGAACAATTCCCTCTGGGCACAACATGGGCCATGCCCTCTTGAACTGTCAGCGGCTCTGATTACATGAAGGAGACCTGCACAAGTCTGGGCCCTTCAATTTCCCATCATTGAAGGGAAGAGGAGTTCAAGAACTCCACCATTCTGCATGGACTTGCAGATTAGAGGGAGATGTTTTTAAAGTCAATGGTGTAATTGCTCGTAAGTTGTCCATCCTCCTATAACTAATCGTATTTCAACTCACTGGGGTTTTCTTTGTTTGTTTGATCTTTTTATTAAATTTTTGCAATTTTCATGCAATGTAATTTGATGTTTATCTTCTCTCCCCTCTATGCATCTTCCTATCCTGCCTTCTCCACTGAATATAATGTACTTTATTATATATACAATATGACTTATAGAAACAGATTTGTGTCCTGAAATATCCTTCAGTGTGGGTCCATCCACTGGAGCCTGGTTAATCACCAAGAATCTTAACCCTGTAAGAAACTGTCCCTTCCCCCTGCCTAGCAGGCATCAGTTGCCAAAAGTTCTTTAGATGGGGTTGGAATTTCTTACCCACTTTCCCATGTCTGTGTTGGTATTTTGCCTGGTTTGAGCTTGCATGGAACTTGTGCATACTTTCACCACTGCTTCGAGTTCATATGCGTAAATGACCAGCTGTCTGCAAAGCTGTTTCTTTGATGTCATCCACCATCTGGCTCTTAGAATCTTTCTGTCCTCTTTACTGCAGTGATCCCTAAGCAATAGGAGGCAGAAATTTGAAACTGTTATATTAAGCGAAGAAACACAGACTCTGAAAAAAATGTGGTGTATACTCCCTCTCACTTGTGCATCTTAGCTCCAAATCCTTATATGTGTGTATATATCTTGCTGTAACTGCAGGAGCAAGGAAAATGGAAAAGAACCTTGGGGGTAAGGGCAAAGATAGGAGCCTAAGAGAGAGGAATAATAAGAGACAGGTGTTACCAAGAAGGAAATAGGGAAAAGGGGGGTATTCAACTAGGAAGGGAGGAGAGAGAATTATACAAGGAACCTTGGGCATAAAGGGGAAGAAGGAACTCAAGATAGCATGAATAGCAGACAGATAACAAGGGGAAATGAAAAAATAGGGGTCCTTTAACTGGGGAGGGATGAGGGAGGTTTTGACAAGGAGAGAGAGAGAGAAGAGATAAAAAATAATGCTTAGATGGTGTGAAAAACCAGACGAACCACATATGTTTCTGTGTGTGCTGGTTTATAGCTGAAAGCTATATAAGAAGAAACACAATGGAGCTGGAAATGAACTGGAAGTCTCTTCCTTGAAAACTAACTCTCATAGTATCAGAGGATACTATGTAAGCTGCTGAGGTAGAAAATCAGTTAATGGTCCAACCCCAGATGTAAAGCCTAATAGAACTACAATGACCAGCACAGCAAATCATCTCTATTGGTGCAGAAGTGGTACTTTTAACTTGGGAGTAATCAACAGGTATCTATCAAGACTTAAGTCCTGTTCCATGTGAAGAATCAAATGTACCAAGTACACATGGTTGGAGAGGTTATAGATAATAGAGAAAAACCTACACCTGTCACATCCTTAGACAAATGCTTTTTTTTTCCTGTATGCTAAATATGTATCTTTATATTTATAGACAAGTATACCTATTACCAAAGATGCTTCTTTTTCCAAAAGATGGAGACTATTACAGAATTCCACAAGTGGTCAAACACAGAGAGAAGTGTCTGTGAGATGCCCATTCCTAAGTGAACCACACACAATGGAACTTCTACATCTAAGGCTCATGGAACATAGCAGAACAGGGGTAGAAAGAATAACAATAATGCATTCCTCAACTTTTCGCCATTGAAGTTTGCTCATTCAACATATGTAATTAACACAGAAAACCACAACTGATCAAAATGTAGAGAGTAAGAGACTGCAGATTGCCTGTCCTTGGATAGGACTCCTATATTAAACTTCTGCCATCCAAGGGCTCAGAGACAAGTGTTGAAGAGGGGACAGAAAGACTGTAATAACCAGGGGTCATGGATAATGACAAGGAAACAGAGTTTTCTGGGTGGCTGTGAACTTGTTCATATGAACTTACAGCAATGTTGACAGTATACAGAAAAACCATGCAAACTCAAAATAAACAAAAACCCAGTATAGATCTGAGGAACTGGCTGAAAACCCCCCAAATTAGCTGAGGAACAATCGACAGCTGATCACTGCTGGGTCAGGGAGAATTATTGGTCATCTTTAAGAGAGGGAGGCTAAATAGACTGACCAGGCTCCATTGGATGAATTCATAGTGAGAGACATTTGAAAATACAAACTTGACTCAATAGGCCTTAGCATGTATGACGGAATGCATGAATATGTTAGGGGGCTATAAGGTGGGATGAAGATAGAAGAGAGTGTATAAATATAATTAAAGTGTATGAAGTATACAAAAATTTCAGGTATATATTATATATGATGAAGCTAAGGAGATGGTTTCATACTTAAAGTGCTTGACACAGAGGATGAGTATCTTAGTTTGATCCTGAGTACCCACAAGTAACTGTGGTTGCATCAGCACGTGCCTGCAAACCTACCAGTGCAGGGGATGGAATACGAGAATCCCTGGGGTTTGTTCAGTCAGCCAAATCAGTGAGAGATCAAATTTCAAAAAATTAGATGAAGAATGACTGATAAGTACAACAGATATCAACCTTTATCCTCCACACATACACTAGTACATATGCATGTGTACCTGAACACACACATACCCAGACATCTTCATGTATAGCCTCACAAAAAGTGAAGTATTAAATCATGTTCATTCACATTTCATCTTGCTTATCAAAGAAAACAAAAATATATATCACTTTTTATGTCATATCTATAGTTATCATGTGTCCATAGTGGCTGTGTATAAATGAGTGCAGTGAAAATCAAAAGTATGTATTTGAAATACTTAGTTATGTAGAGCTTAGAATAACAGATATATGATTCATTTGCATTCTGAAATCATATGTGTATATACAATATTTTGTTTTTGCTTATTTTGTAGGTCCAAGATTATTAACTTACAAATATTATTTTCTAATGCTAGGAACATAACCTTCTTTAAAACTACTTCAAAAATGTACCTCAATGTATGAATTAATATGCAATACTAGGTACGGTGTAAAAACATAATACAATATGGAATTTTATCTTTATTTAATTATGTGTGTGTATGTATGTGTGTCTGTATTAGCTACTGAAAAGTTTATAAAAACTGCTTTTACAAGAAGTGGATGTCTATTTTAAAATGAAGTTATTCGAATCTGAAATTAAAACATTGATACAATATACACACTAAATTGAGTGTGTTTTTTACACTGTAAAGAAAACAGTAATTATGCCCATTGCCGTTTTTAGGTAAAATTCTATTACCATTTTTGATACAGATTTAAATAGATTCATCCAGTGGTTTGTTTAATGATAGGTAAGAAGGAAGGCATAAATAACCTGGAAGTCACTTGGTCTTGTGCCAAAATACACACACACACACACACACACACCACCACCACCACCACCACCACCACCACCACCACCTTCTTTATAATCAAGATGCAAAAATTTATTCTTTTCATTTTTTCACAAAATAGCAAAATCACCTCATTAATAGCTTTTCATAATGAAGACCAAATTACTTCCTCATCTGGTTAGAACTTCAGGTGGAATCAGCAATTTTACATTTATTGAAAGATGTGGAAGTAGACTATAATCTAGATGTGTATAATTTAGTATTTCAAAGAATTTTATATTCAGCATGAGCCTACAATACTTACACGATGAGTATTTCAGTTGTTGAATGACTCCCTTGCAGTTTGATTTTGAGTGTGCTATTCTATAGTGTATTTGAGAAAATAGGTTTTAAAGTATTAATGAAAGTAAATTTTCACAATTAGAAAACAGTAGAAAGTAAAAACAACTTAGCAATATATGCTTAAGTAAACTAAAACAAAAACTATGATTTATGGCTATTTGCTAAAAATCTATATAAAAACAGAACAATGTATCATGTATGGGTTCTGGGCTTGATAGAGAAAGTCCATAGGGAAAGGGAGACATGGAACAAGACAGCAAAAATTACTCTGGTGGTGTGAATGAGAAATGCCCCCCATAAGTTCATGAATTTGAACATTTGGCCCCAGTTGATGGTGTTTTGGGTAAGGTCATTGAATGTTTAGGAGGTGGATATTCCTGGAGGAAGTACACCACTAGGAGTGAGCTTTGAGTTCTTATCATCTGGTCCCATTCCCTCTTCTCTGTCTCTTCTTCCTGTGTGCAGATGAAATTTGTTCAGCTACTTTTCTGCACTGTCCCCAAGTTTTCCATCCTATTGCCATGCTTTCTTGCCATCATGGAATCATCACTCTGGAATCTTAAGCCAAAATAAGTAATTTTGTAATTACGTCTGTAATTCAGGGTATTTTATCTGAGGTGCTGGCATATCTTGTGAAGTTATGCTGCAGAATTTACTGATGGACATACTGTAGAATTACTGATGCACTTTTGCTTTAGGAGATCATGTCTTCACAGGATTACTGGAAGTACTGAATTCATATAAGGGTTATTTAGTTTAAATTAGTCTGCTGGACACACAATGACCACATTAAGCTTTATTTCCTCACGATTCAAGGATGGTGTCCTAGTTTGTTCTTCATTGCTGTGACAAAATACTCTGACCACTACCAACTTGGGGAGGAAAGGATTTATTTACTTTACATATCCTAGGTCACAGTTCATCAGGGAGCCCAAGGTAGGAACTCAGGGCAGGAACCTGGAGGCAGGAGCTGGAGCACAGACCATGGAGGAATGCTGCTTACTGGCTTGCTCCCCTGGCCCCTCCTCAGTCTGCTTTCTTATGAACACAGGCCCACCTGCCCAGGGGTGGCACTACTCACAGTGGGCTGGGCCCTCCCATATCAAAAATCAAGAAGATGCCCCTCAGACATGGCCACAGGCCAGTCCAATAGAGGAAATTCCCCAGCTGAGCCTCCCTCAACCCAGGTATGTCAAGTTGATACTAAAGCTATCTAGCACAGATGGCCTTCAATTTTTCCCTCTTAAACTTTTTTAGGATCCTGGATAATCACATTTGAATACTACTTATTCAGCCATCTGTAAGATAAATGTCACATAAGAGGACCTCACATGAAGTCAAAATGACTGGATATTTCCCTGAGACTTCCAGGGGAGAATGTGAGTCACCATTGAGAAGAGTTAACTTGAACATGTAAATATCATGCAGAGAGAATGATGTGGTACTTCACAAAGAGATTGGAGAGCCATGCCTGGCTGCAATTGCTACAGTATTTTGGAACCCAGGCATATGCTTAGACTATATACATGAGATTTTTATACCTGGCTAGTGGCTGATGAGGTGACTGTTTCATCCCATGGAGTCTTATAGGTTGAAAATCCCTAATTCCCCTGCCACAGCACAGTGTAAAGTTAGATTATATGGAGGTGGACTTCAACCAGGAGGTATTTTTTTCCCCAAATTAGGAGTCCTTTATTAATAACTGAGAGTCAGAGAGGGGGCTAATTCCCCAAAGAACTCTCAACCCAAGGAGAAACAGAGTAGGGTTTATAAAGCTCAAAACCACAATTTCATCATGTCAAGGACAAAGCCAATAACCATAGTTACATCAGATCACCATAGATACACCAGACCAGGGGCAGGTCAATTAACAAAAAAAAGTTTTCAGCTAACAAAAAGTTTCAATTATGAAAAAAAATCAAGTTATTTTCAGAATTTGTGAAGATGTAGGTATAGCTGGGGGGGAGGAGGTGCTACCTATCTGTAAGTTTCCCAGTATTGTAGAAACAATGTGCTCCCTGAAATTACGTACATGAGACATTCTGCCTGACTGGCTGCTATAGGAATGGCTGAGCAAAAACACAGGGTAAAGCAAAAGTCATCTAGAACAAAATGGAGTTAGTTTTGCCATTTCAGGAGCCAGGAGCAAGGACCTATTTGGATCACCAGAGAAAGAATGTGAACAGGCACAAATGTCCTGTGTCCAGCTTCCTAAATGTGTGACACATGAGATAGGTAGACGATAGAGGTAAGGTGGGAGGAATGAAACACCAGTAGTTTTTAAAACTTCCCCAAACTCGCAAAGTTCAGCAAGATGAAGAAACTTGTCTTAAAGGAAATTAAAGGGAATTCCCCTGAGTGCACATTACATTCACCAGAGGGCTTTGATGATGTACTTATGCCTGATGCTTCCCCCAAACTCACAGCCATCTCAGCTCTCCACCCATCCTGATGCTCCAGATCCTCTCTACCCCAAATTTGTGCTCTGGAGCCCTTCCCTGAAATTTACTGAGTACATATCATCTTAGCTTTCAGGCTTCCTGGGTCAAGTGAATCTTATCTGATCCCAGACCTGCCCACCCCTCCAATCTTGTCAGAGTGAGTCTCTGTCTCTCTCTCTCTCTGTCTCTCTCTCTCTCTGTACTTGAGACCTCCTTGCAACCTGCTATCTGGTCTGTGTGCTTCCAAGACTTGCAAACTACTCCATTAACCTACCAGTTAACTTGTTCATCTAGCAGTCTCATGCCTCCTGATCCAGAACAAGTCCAGTCAAGCTCTTTAGTTACTCATATGAGCTCACTGCAATGGTGAGAGTATGCACACATCCCGCACAACCTCAAACAAAAAAAATAATCCTAGCACAGATATGGGGAAGTAAGAAGTTCCAACTCCATCTAAGGAAATTGTGGCAACAGATGATTGCTAGTAGGGGCACTACATTAAATTGGGCTGGGGTAATAAGGAGCGGCAGCAATAAGGTTGCAGATCTAAATACTATCAAACTATATTGTATGAACATTTCAATTCCCAAAACAAAAATCAAAAATAAAACCAAATCCAAAGCCCAAACCAAAGCAAATAAAAAGAGGATCCATCAATTTGCTGCCTTCAGAAAACTCACCTTACCACCCAGGACACCACATTAGGGTAAAATGATAAAAAATGATATTCCAATCACGTGGAACTAAGTAAAAAGCAGGCATAACTATTTTAACATCTGACAAAATAAACTTCAAACTAAAACTAGACTGAAGAGACTGAAAGGTCACTAATGGAAAAATCCTCCAAGAAGAAATTATAATCCTAAACATATATGCACCTTACAGAAGGCCATTAAATTTTTAAAAAGAAACTTTATTAGCACTAAAATTCTCACATTGACTCACAACACAGTGATAGTGGAATACTTCAGTAACCCACTGTCACCAATAGATAGGACAACCAGAAAAAAATTAAACAGAAAAGCCCTGGAGTTAAATAACAGCATAAATCAAATGGACTTACTGGCATCTACATAATATTCCACTTGAGCAACAAACAATACACTTTCTTCTCAGTACCCCATGTAACAGTCTCTAAAACTTAGGAATATTGAAGAAGGGAATAATTTCTTATAATTAAATGAAGTGGAAACACTTGGGACTCAATGAAGTCAGTCCTAAAAGGACAGTTTGTAGCATTAAATACCTAATCGGAAAATTGGAAATATCTAATTATATAAGTTAATGTACCTGAAAGCCTTGGATGACCAAGAACAAACACCACCTAGAAATAGGAGGTAGAAAGAGATATAATCATATCTAAGAGAAATAGACATGAATAAAAAATACAAATAATCAATGAAATAAAGTCGGTTCTTTGAAAGAATTAACAAGATTGACAAATGTTTAACCAAATTACCCAAAAGAAAGAGAGAGAGGACCCTAATTAACAAACTCAGATGAAATGGAAAATATTACAACAGACCAGGAGGAAATTCAGGAAACTATAAGGACATATTTTAAAAATCTGTATTCCACCAAACCAGAAAATCTAAGAGCCTGGAGTGGGGTAATGCATGCCTTAAATCCCAGCCCTCAAGAGGTAGAGTCAGGTGGATCTCTGTGTGAGTAAGGCCAGCCTGATCCATATAGTGACTTCCAGATGGGCTAGATCAAGGGAAACCCTGTCAAAAATAACAACAAAAGCAAAAATGTAAAAGAAATGGATTATTTTCTAGATATGGATGTCCTACAAAATCAAAATCAAAATCATATAAATAATTTAAACAGACTCATAACAACCAATGAGGCAAATACAGTAATTTAAAATCTCCCAAATAAAAGTGAGGTCCTTTGCAAGAGCAGCAAGTACTCTAGCTCTTTGAACAACATTTTGTTACATTTGTTTAGTTGTGTGAGGGTGCCCACATATGAACATGCATGCATGTGACATGGTACATATGTGGAGGTCATAGGACAATTTGCTGGAATCAGTTCTTTGTTTCCGCCATGAAGGTCACAGAAATTGAACCTCAGGTCTGTAAGTTTGGCAGAAAGTTCCTTTCCTGATTGCATCATCCTGAAAGTCTATTGACATTTTAAAATTGACACCCTCCCCCCTCAAAACAAAACAAAACAAAATAAATCACACCAATTTGTGTCCTGAAACATGTGCTGGAAATTTTAAAAACAAACTTAATAAAATAAATAAGATTTTCCTTTCTGAGAAAAATTTAATTCTCAAATTCATTATAATTTTAAAAATTTTGGTTTTATTTACAGTTTATTTATTGATAAAGTTTACACTGTTAAATTTAAGGAACAGTTTCTTAATACTGTCAGCATGATCTTGCTATGGAGTCATTATAGCTTGCCCAACCAAAGCTCATCTTGACGTTCAATCTAACTGCATTTAAGAAGCATTTGAGGGACTGGAGAGATGGCTCTGCAGTTAAGAACACTGGTTGTTCTTGCAGCAGACCCAGGTTCGAATACCAGCACCCACATGGCAGCTAACAACTATCCACAACTCCAGTTCCAGGGGATCTGACAGCTTCTTCTGTCCTCTGCAGGCATTGCACGACACGGGTGCACTTCCCTACATGCAGGCAATACATGCATACACATTAAAAACATAAAATAAAATAAAATAGTTAAAAAAAAGGCATTTGAGCTTAGTAGGCATATGCCCTCATAAGATGACATATGTTTCACATGACATAGGTTAGACATTACAGCACTTCATTGTTTCTTTTCCTCTGCTGTGAGGTGTCTCTCCAGCATCATATTTTCTCTTTTTTTGTTGTTTGTTATCTTTTTGAGACAGGATCTTCCTGTAGCCCTGGCTAGCCTGGACTTGCTCTGGATTTCAGACTGGCACTGATTTCACAGAGATCCTCCTGCCTCTGCCTCCCATGTGCTGAGATTAAAGAAATGTGCCACCACACTAGGCCTACCACCATATTTTTGAACAAGATGATGATGGAGATAGAAGGCCCAGAGGAGAGCCTTCAGGGAAATTCCCTGAGCAAAAGAAAATATGTGAGTTTTATATCCATTTTAGAGGGTGATGGGAAGCTTTATACAATGTGATTTAGTCTGGGAGAGCCAATGTGACAAAGAGCTTGGACCAGTCAGCTACTGGGTAGGGACATAAATTAGGAACTATTTATGTAACTATAAATTAGCACCACTGCTTAATTCTCTTCCCAAAGAGAGATCTGCAATGAGGTGTGGCCTGATACATTTTGCTGAGGCATCTGATCAGTGTGTTAAAGGCTGAGCTCATGATCTAACATTTTCTACTAAAAGAAATCTGTGAGTGTTTTGTATAACCCAGAGTTAACAGAATACCATCAATTTCTGCAGGTGTTTTGTAACTGCAATAAATAGCAAATGGAGCTCATCATTAAGGCTATTATTTTATTTTTGTATGAAATTATGTTAAAGAAATTTCCACCTGAAAATTATGTAAAGAAATTCCCCATGTTTTATTTCACCAACATCATAGAGAGCATAGACATTTCAATAGCATCCAATTCTGTAAGCTTCTGTAAGGTCATTTTGCAATGGATGAGTTAGAAAATATCCATGATAGAGACCCTGAGGGGACATAACCCAACTATTCACTAGTAACAGCTTGAAAGCTATGAAAATTAAGTAATTACCTGAGGAAAAGCTTTGTGGAGCCATGACCTATGTCCTTGTCTCCATGGATACCAGCACTACAAACAAATCATGTACTTGGTAAGTAAATATTGATAAATATTAACAGAAGGGAAAAGTCAGAATAAAAACATAGTTTGTAATATTTACCTATAAGTATTTGGCTTATACTATATACTTCACAGTTGATCTTTATTGTATATACAGAATCCAATGGCAAGTATAAAAAAACCATCCATATAAATTAATTTTAGCAATCTGTCTGTTGGACTATAGTACCTTGATAAAAATGAATGGTTTTATCATTAATTGAACTGCATTTATGAAATAGATTCTAGCAAAATCATTTTCCTAAGTTTATTAAATTTGTAAATATTTTATTAATTCTTTGAGAATTTCATACATTATATTTTGATTTATTTACCCCTCCCCCAGTTGCTCATACATCAAACTTCACATATATTCACTCCCAATTTCATGTCCTCTTTTTTTCAAAGCTACTCTAGTCCAATTTACATTTTCCAAATATTCTTGAGTGTGAGTCCATCCCCTGAACCACAGCTAACCTATCCATTGTCAGACCATTAAACACAAAATGACAACAAAACCTGACTCTCCCTGGTCCTGTAGCTATTAAATGTCAAAAACAACTCAGATAAGGATGAAACTTTGTGCTCACCTCCCCTTCCATGCTGGAGTTTTGTCTAGCTTCAGCTTGTGCAGGTCTTGTGTATGCTATTGTAACCACTGTGAACTCATGTGTGCCTTGTTATGTCCAGAAAACACCATTTCCTAGTAGTCATCCACTGCCTCTGCTTCATATATCTTTCTGACCCTTCTTCTGTGATGAACCCCGAGCCTTGGAGGTAGGGGTGTAACTTAGATCTACCATCTAGACCTGAACATTCCACAGTCTATTATACTCTACATGTTGACCAGTTGTGAGCCTTTGTGTTAAGAATTTTTTTTTTTTTTTTTTTGGCTTGGGGGAAACACTTTTAAATTGGTACAAA
>NW_008355824.1:1892887-1895001 GCF_000622305.1 Nannospalax galili
TTCTTTTTTTCTCCCATATCACGGGGTGCAATGTTGTGGATCAGGAACATAAGTCCAGTATAATTCAGCCACGATCACTTGCAGGAAGATCATCAGCCACGTCTGTCTCCTCATCATCTTTTTCTACTTTTTTTTTCTTTGGCACTCATCCGGCAAACCTCACCACCCTTTCTGGCAGCCACTTGGCTCCATCAGTGTCCTGTGGAAAAACACAAACATGCCCTCTTCCCCAAATCAATACAGGGTTGGGGCCATTCCATTGTCCAGTTAAAGGGTCCTTCCTCCTGACTTGGGCATAGGTATCCTGTGACTGAGGGTGCCACATTCTATCTGCAGCAGAGTGGTCATTTTTAACCAAATTCAGAAAGTTGAAAATGAAAAGAGTATGATGTAAAAGATTACTTGGTGTCTGGGGATATAACTCCCCCTTTTTTATTTTTTGTAATTGTGCTTTTAAAGTGCCATGTGCTCTTTCCACTATACCTTGTCCTTGTGGGTTATACGGTATCCCAGTTCTATGCTCAATGCCCAATTGCAAACAGAAACGCTGGAACCCCTGACTGGTATAGACAGAGCCATTATCTGTTTTTAAATAGGCAACCCGCCTCCCAATCCACAATAATAAAAATTCATCACCACTTGCATCATCAGGTGTTTTGAAGCAGGCTGAGCAATTAACCAAGAGTCATTCACAGTCACTGTTGTCTCTTTTTCCTCCCATAACACGGGGTGCAATATTGTGGATAAGGAACATTTTCCAGTATAACTCAGCCATGATCACTTGCGGGAACAATAGGCAACCCGCCTCCCAATCCACAATAATAAAAATTCATCACCACTTGCATCATCAGGTGTTTTGAAGCAGGCTGAGCAATTAACCAAGAGTCATTCACAGTCACTGTTGTCTCTTTTTCCTCCCATAACACGGGGTGCAATATTGTGGATAAGGAACATTTTCCAGTATAACTCAGCCATGATCACTTGCGGGAACATCATCTTCAGTCACGTTTGTCGCCTCATCATTTTTTTTTTAACTTCTTTTTTCTTTGGCGCTCGTCCGGTGAACCTCACCAGCCTTTCTGGCAGCCACTTGGCTCCATCAGCGTCCTGTGGAAAAACACAAACATGCCCTCTTCCCCAAATCAATACAGGGTTGGGGCCATTCCATTGTCCAGTTAAAGGGTCCTTCCTCCTGACTTGGGCATAGGTATCCTGTGACTGAGGGTGCCACATTCTATCTCCTGCAGAGTGGTCATTTTTATCCAAATTCAAAAATTTTAAAATGAAAAGAGTATGACGTAAAAGATTACTTGGGGTCTGGGGATATAACTCCCCATTTTTTATTTTTTGTAATTGTGTTTTTAAAGCACCATGAGCTCTTTCCACTATACCTTGTCCTTGTGGGTTATATGGTATCCCAATTTTATGTTCAATGCCATGCAAATAGAAACGTTGGAACCCCTGACTGGTATAGCCAGAGCCGTTATCTGTTTTTATAATGTTAGGGATCCCAGCTATGGAAAAGCAAGTCAAGCAATGAGTTATAACATTTTTTGTGGCTTCCCCTGTTTGCGCAGTAGCCATAATAAAGCCAGAAAATGTATCTATTGTAACATGTACATACCTTTGCCTGCCAAAATCTGATAAATCACCTTTCTTTCTAAAAGGCCTAATAGCCTGGCTCTTTGTTTCTCTGACCTTCTCTCTGCTTATTAGGGCACTGTTTCACTTGATGTCCCAACTGGCCACACCCGAAGCAGCTCCCTCCAGGCCCCACTGCCTGTCCTTTTGACCCTTTTGTTTGTTGAAAAAATACCTCCTGAATAGCCTTTCCCTGCAATACTACAGCCATGGCTACTCCTTGGATGTAAGATGGCCCAGTATCAGAGCATAATCTTATATAGTCTGATAAATCACCTTTCTTTCTAAAAGGCCTAATAGCAGCTTGACAGGCTCCATTGGAGTTCTCAAACGCAAGCTGTTTCACTAAGAGCAAACCTGCTTCACTATGCCCCAGCAAGCGACCAGCAGTTTGCAGTAATCGAGCCACAAAATCCTGATATGGCTCATCTGGACCTTGCCTGATCTTAGACAAATGCTCAGTCTGCCTACCA
>NW_008355824.1:1895036-1914405 GCF_000622305.1 Nannospalax galili
TTTCAATAAAAGGTACTGTTTCAATTTCCTGTAGAGCTCGAGCTACATAATGACTATCTGTATAGAGATTGAAGTGTGTTGAGGCCAGAAGCTGGAACACTGCAGCTACAGCGCGAAGTTCCACTACCTGTGCTGAAGCAGGGGGAGTTTGAAAAGAATAACTTTGCCCATAAATCACATAAGCTGCGTGTCCATTAGAAGAGCCATCAGTAAATACTGACATAGCCTGGGTAAAAGGGGCAGTAGGACCATACTGAGCACAAGCAGTTTTTTAGCTCCTTAAGCTGCTTAAATGGCACAGGTGCATGAAACCGCACCCTGTTGCCCTGTTGATCAACTTGCTCAGAAACTGGGAAGACTTGAAATCCATACATTGACTCTCCTCTCTCTACCATAGCCCCAATGGCCTGTTGTAGCGGAGATTGCATGGTTCTAAGCGGGTACCAGATTCCTGCTGAAGGCTCCTGAGCCATGGAAATCATGGGAGGCGCAACAACCTTTGGTGGCCTCGGAGGAGGAGGCTCTAATCCTACCATGATAGAGGGTGTTGGGGTGCTCCTAATTCTTTTTTCTTTGTTCTTTAACATTTCCTTCTTCACAGTGTCTAACTCTGCCCTTAATTGCTTAATTTCCCAGTGATCAGGCAAAGCAATTAAAGGTGGACACTTCTCCTGATCATACTCAACCATCTCCTCTCCTACGGCAGACTCATCCTCAGGGTCAAGAGATCCCTCTTCTAGCCCCAGGCAGGGGTCCTCATAAAAGGGTGGATCTGGCTCTGGTGGAGCGGAAGGTTTAGTTTCACTTTTAACCCAGCCATGGCTTATCAGATTCTCCTCTTTAGTCTCAGCCTTTGCTCTCGGGCCCCAAGCATATTCCTTACAGAAACAGAGCGACTGTTTCCTTGCCCCATCTTCTCCCAAGATAAATACTCACTGCTCCCCAATTGTACCCAGTGCACTCAATTTCTCCAGTGGTGTCCTTCACTTTTTCCCCTACTTTTCATGTCCCTGTTCCGGGCGCCACTTGCCGGTGCCAGCCGGCCAAGACAGTACCTGAAAGGGGGAGTGAGGATTGAAAGAAAAAACAAGAGACAGAAAAGATGCTTGGAAGAGCTGACAGTAGTGCCTGCAGCCCCGGTTTATTTCAGCTCTGCCTTTTTATACAGAAGAACTCAATTCATTTCAACAGCTGTTTTTCCCCACCTGTATCTGAGGGTGGTCAAATACTTCCAAGGCTTTTTTGATCTTTTTGTTTACCACTATTGCTTCCAGGTCGGATATTGTGAGACTCTCCATATAAACACATTCCTCCTGATTAGGCAGATTAGGTAAGGTACTGGTGTGCATAACACAAACTCAGTAAACAAGGCTGCCACAGCTCAATGTACATAATAGACGAGCAGCTCCCAACAGTAGGAGTGTAACTTAGATCTACCATCTAGACCTGAACATTCCACAGTCTATTATACTCTACATGTTGACCAGTTGTGAGCCTTTGGGTTAATCCCCAATTTATTGCCAATTGAAGTTTCTCTGATGAGAGTTGAGATTTGCACTAATTTATGGGGGTAACAGTAAGTCGTTAAGAGTCTATTTACTATTATACCCATTTAGAAGAATAACATTTATTACTCTCTACTAGGGTTTACAACCTATCTAGTAACAGATTCTTGGCCCCAATAGCTGTGCCAGTTATGGATCCCATCTTGTGAAATGGATCTTAAATCCTATCAAAAAAACATTAGATTGCTCCAATAATATTTCTGCCACAACTGCGCTAGTGTGTATATCTTGTTAGGCAAGACATTAATGTAGCTTGCAGGGTTCATAGCTGGGTAAGAATAATGATTACTTTTCTGGTAGAATGCATAGCATCTTCCAGCACTATGAAAGCTAGTCAGTAGAGATGAAGGTTCTAGTCCATGACTGTGTTTCATGACTCAAGTATGTGGTGTCTTTTGCAATAGGATCTTACTCTGAAGTTCTGCTAGGTACCAAGAACAATAGCAATACCCACTCATGTTGCTGGTTTTATTGGAATCCACTCCAAAAGAAATAACCTGATCTTGGATGTATGCTTTTATTTGCTAGTTTATGCTGTGACCTTATTATAAGGTAATTCAATTTAAACTCTTTGGATACATGTATATGTCTATATAGAAGAAAGCATCTACAATAATGTTTCTATATGACTCTTCAAAAGGCCTTTAGTGTTAGTGGATATTGGGGTAGGGGAGCATTTATTTCCTGTTTGTAAGAATGAAAACTGGTACAGACACTATGTAAATCAGTGTGGAGGATCCTTACAATGCTAGAGATAGATCTTCCACATGATCAAGCTCTACCTCAATTGGGTATAGACCCAAAAGACTCTATATCCTAATACAGAGATACTTACTCATCCATGTTCATTGATATTCAATTCAGAGTAACAAGGAAATGGAAACAACATGGATGTCCCTCAGATGATTAACGGATAATGAAAATGTGGTAGATTACATATTGGAATATTATTCTGCAATTAAGAAAAAAAATTATGAAATTCATAAGCAAATGGATGGAGACAATCATGCTGAATGATGTAACCCAGACCCAGAAAGAAAAACATCACCTGTTTTCTCTCATATGTAGAGGCTTTTGGATCTTTAGATATGTGTGTTTCACTTGGAAAACTCATAGAGGTCAGAAACTAGTAAGGGGATATATGGAGAGTGCTCTCAAAGGAGGGTAGATTGAATGTAGTTATATCCATGGGGAAAGGGGAATAATGGGACAAGAAGGGTTAAATGCGTTGTGGAATGGGAGAACAGGGTAGAGAAGGGAGTAGGCGATATCTTTACCATTCTAATCATTTGCATTCTACAAACCCACCAAATTCCTTTTTTCCTCCTCAGTCTTAAAGTTTATACCTATTGATCCATGGAATCCCTCACTTCAGAGGGGATTTATCACAAAAAGTAAAGGCACCTAACCATCAAAGCAGGAGAAACATCTTATGGAATCAATATGGCAAATACCACAGTATTTTCTTCCTTCCAATTCTTTCTTGACTGTTAAGCTAAGAAAGCAAGAGTAACTACTATTAGAAAAAAAGTATTGAGATTTTCCTAGATGACATGAAAAGAAAAAACAATTATCAAATTTCTTGCTAAGCTCAGTATTTTATTCTCAATTAGGAAATAGGTATTTAGAAAGTGCTTACAGTATTTACCTCTTTAAAATTAGCTGGTTTAACTGAAACATCTATTTTTATGCATATTGTATAAACACTAGTTATTTCTGGAATTTTATAGCTTTATGGGCAACTTTGTTTTCTCATACCCTGAAGAGGTAGCGTGGGCAACAAGCTGTATAATTATGTAAAATATAAAGTATGTTTGTTCTTCTTTTTCTTAAAAGTGGTTATAAAACAAGAACTAAATATTGACTGTGATTTACCAGTATCTCAGATATACAATGCTCACCCAGCATCTGCAAAGCCCTGGGTTTGATTCATGGATCCACAAAGAAAATGATTCCTGTGCATATATTGACTGAGTTCACTGATTTTTCTGATCACACAGCTCTATGTTTCATCTTATACTTATCCAAGTCCTTGAATGAAATTTTACCTTTTTATGTTCTCACAGGATGTGGCTATAAATTCAGAAAATAAATTTTACATTACAGTAGTAATCATAGCATTCAAATTGATATTCAATTTAGGTCAAAAATTACAAGAATTTATATTTTCTGTGGACACTTTTTACTATTTTCCAAATTGTTTAGAGTATATATGCTATTTTTTGCTTATTTCTTAAAATAACATTTTCATGTATGAAAGACACAGTTGCTTTCCCTGATGTTCATACCAAGCTCATGCTGCCTCAGTGCTCATCTTATGTAAGTGATTTGCAGTGTTGGCCTCATTTTCTTTGAAGATGACCCACTAGGTTTTATTCAAGTATATCTACCCCACTCCTGTGATACTTTGCTTCCTTTATAACAATTGTACTGCCATTACCTGAATCTCAATATGCTGAAACATACTCCCTATCAAAGAAAAAAAATCAGGAAAATGCCCATCCTAAACGTTTTCTTTACAAAATATTCTTAGTATAGCATGATGTAAATAGTGAAAACTTCAAGTGCCATTTTTCTAATTCTGTTCTCAAAAAATTGAAATTTTAAAACTTCCAATGATTAATTATCAGGTAAAATTTATCGCCCCTTGTGTTATTTTTCATTAGAAATTTCTTTTTTTAAATAAAACGATTCATTCCGATCAGGACAAAAATAACACTAAGAGTATTGTCATATTATAAATGACTTGACAATGTAACTTTACACTAGGATATTAAAAAAATATATATATTTTTTTAAATTTTATGTCTATGAGTGTACTGTCTACATGTATCATAATAAGTGCACCTGTGTTGTGCAATGCTCACAAAGGTCAGAAAAGTGTGTCAGATCCTTTGGAACTGGGGTTTCAGATGGCTGCCACGTGGGTGCTGGGAACGAATCCCAGGTCCTCTGTAAGAGTAACCATTGCTCTTAACCACTAAATCATCTCTCCAGTTCCTATATTAGGACATTAATCCTTTAAACACATTTATCTCAGAGATTATTAATAAGAGAATTATTTATTTTCATCTACTTATTAAGGATGGGGAACTGAAAAAAATCTTTAAGTATCAGAAGACCTAAGATTGAGGCCACAATTAGGATTAAAAGCCAGGACAGCTTTTTAATACTTCACTTGAGATATTTAAATTGAAATTTACATCACTAAATAAAATCATTACCACTATCAATTTTCAAAAATTTGGTCCAATGTCTTGCTTATTTTCAGAGAATATTTTAAATAATGTATGTATAAGGTACACCTATTTCATAAAATTTCACACTTTTTGTGTCACTAGTAGAACATTTTGGAAAATATGGATAATCTAATGTTAACTGTAAATCACAGTTATCATTGGAAGACTAAAGCACAATTTCACTGTAAGATGGCTTCTAAAGATTTTGATTTCAAAGGATACTCTGCAGACAAATCATTTACAGTCTCAACATGTGTAGCAGCTGTATGATGGGAATTGAGGAGGTGCCTAATGACCCCATATTTAAGCTGGCTGCTCAGCTATACAATATTGTGCCCAATATCCCCATAGAGCAGGGGATAGCCAAGAATCCTTGGCCCAAAGTAGATGCTCTCAGTGGGGTGCTGCTTCAGTATCATGGTATGATGGAGATGAATTACTACACAGTCCTGTTTGGGGTGTCACAGGCACTGGGTATATTGGCACATTTCATCTGGAGCCAAGCCCTATCTGTCCCTCTAGAAAGACCCCGGTTCATGAGCACAAATGGTCTGATGAAATTTGTGAACTCTAAGTCAGGATACAAGAAAATGTATAAAACAAAAATAAAGTGTAATTTGTTTTGTTTCAGGGGCCTGTAAAGGCGTAAGATTAAACTGTATTTGAGGCACTGAAAAAAAATTAAAAAAAGAATAGGCCCGTATTTGTTCCCCTAGATGTCTCTTGGAACTATCTTCTGGAACTGTTCTGACGGAACTCCATCCCGGAACTGTGTTCTGACTCTGGCCCCATCCATAATTTTATTCAAAATAGTTTCTCTAGCTTCAATTGGGGAAGTACAAGGTTGGCTCCACGCTAAACTTATCAGACCACTTGGCCTTTTTTCCCTAGTTCTAGAATATCTCATTCACTCAGTATTTAGCATCCTCCCCAGTCTCCACTGTGTGCAATGGAGATGGGTGTGCTGGCCTGGTTTTTCAGTGGTTACACAAATTCATTGTTTCATTATCATTTTGGATGAAGTACAAAATTGAGGTTGCCTAGGAAATAAGATCAGATGCCGAGGTCACAAGACACAAGAGCACATGGTTTTGCTAGGGTTAATTAGAAGTCATTAGTACAAATTATGTCTATTTCATAAATCATTCCCACAGTTGGTTTTTTTCATTTTAGGCATAAAAAATAAAACATATTCTCACAAAGGGAGAAAATGATATCAAGCAATGAACTTTTAGGATGATAAATTCAAAAACTGAAGTTTTACTTTTCCTTTGAAACTGGAGGAAAATGAGGGTAGGACAACAAAAAGATAAGGGAACTGTGAGTGTGGAGGGGTGAATGACTCATTTCTTACAAAGGCGTTTCCTAACTAAGCAAGCAGAAAGCAGCAACATTTAAAGGTACAGTGGCTTGGCAAGTACTTTACAGAGAGTGATGACAACTAGGTAGGTCCAAAGACTGAACTTTAGGATTTGAGAAGTACAGCTGCTCTTAGGAGTTTGTTCCAGGTTACCACTGTGGAGAGAAGATGGAATGTGTGAAGATATATGAAAATAGCATTGGTATCTTAGTCCATAAACAACAAAGAGTTATTACATCCAGTATTCAGGTCTGGGATCTGGAAGGCAAAGTCACTGGTAGCTTTGGTACCTGGAGATTGACCTCTTCCTGTCTAAAACAATAGCTTCTACTATATTATGACATGGGAAAATGACCCAAGAGCTCCCTACATTTCCATTGATAAGGGCACTAGTAAAACTCATGAAGGATACACTCCTTATATAACTACCTTCCAAAGCCCATTTCCAAACACTGCCCTATTTAGTAGTAGACTTTAACATGTGAACTTTTCTGGAGGGACAGGAGGATAGCACCATCTTTAAGATTGTGATTAAACTCTCTAAGGTAGCACTTATTGAAGTCATCTGTGTTTATGATAGGTAACCCAAGTGGACAGTCCTGAACACCTATAAATACTAGTACCACTAAATGGACTACACACAAACACACACATACAACACACACGTAACAATAATTAAAGAAGAGTAAGATTTCAGGATATGGAGGATTTGGGAGGAGGAAGGATAGAAATGATGTAAATACAATATTCATGAATGAATTTCTCAAAAATATGAATTAAAAATAGCTCATGAAGATGACTCGCAAATCCCTCTACATAATCCATGAAGAAACCCCACAATTTTGCATGTAATTTTATTTTCAATCCATGAAATAGTTCTAAATGTGAAAATCGTAATAGCACACATTTTTATTTATATCTAGCAAAATACTTTTGTCCCTGAAGCTAATACAGCCTTTTAAAGTTTTAATGGATACAGCAGTTATTTTGTAGCTACTTAGTGCCAGGTTCTATATATTAAATGTCTTGCAAGTAATCCTAATACAAAACATTAATCATTCACTAAAACAGGGCGTTCATAATTATTCTCTTTGAAAATAATGAAGAGTCTTAGTTTGTAGATATTTTGAGAGAGTTAAACAGATACAGGGCTGTTGTTGGATCCAGGATCCCAATTCAGACTTCTTATTTAAGAATGTAAAGCTAAAAATGGGCTCATCAGAACAGTTTTGTTAAGAATAGAACCTCAGGATGCAGCACAGCACAAGAATTCCATGAGAAAGTGGAGCGTGTTTCCTTTCCAGAATATTTCCAAGGTTAATTATCTTAGACAGTGTTCACAGAATTTCTATTCTCTGTGAGCTATTTAAAGGTATTTGGATAAAGAGTAGATTTTTTAAATGTTTTATTGAATTTTTTGTGTATTTCATGCAGAACATCTTAATCATCTTTCCCACTGGCACCTCTCTTCCCCATTGGCACCCTCCCATACAACCCATTGAAATTTTTGCATTCTGTTATTTGTGTTAAGGCCTATCATGTCAAGTTAGTGTCCCCAGAGGTCCCTCAGTGCAAGTTCATCTACTGAGGTCTAGTCAACCTATCTAGAGTCCCTCCCCTTAAGAAGATCAGCTCTTCCTCACCTAGCAGTAATCAGCTGCCAATAGTTCATTGGCTAAGATTGAGGCCTGCTGACAATTTCCACAGTTCTGTGCTGGGTTTTTGTCTGCTTTAGTTTGCATGGGCCTTGTGCATGCTGACACCATTGCTGTAGGTTCGTAAGAACAAGGTCCCAGCAGCCTGGTCATGCACCTCCTCCCTAGTTCTTACAATCTTTCTGCCCCCTATTCCACAATGGACCCTGGGCCCTGGGTGGGTGGAGTTTAATATAAAAGTCCTGTCCAAGAACCACACTCTGAAGACTTATTCGATACATTTTGGCCATTTATATCTTATATGTTTATGGCCCTCTGGTGCATGAAGGAGCTTTGTTGATAAGAGTTGAGAAATACATTAGTATTTTCTGTACCCTTTGTTCTACTATGTTCTGTGAGTCTTAGGTATAGAGGTTGCATTGTAGATGTGTAACTTAGGGTTGGACAACTCACAGGCAATCTGTATGTATGACCAGTTATGGAGATCTGTAATAACCCTTGTCTTTTTCAGAAGAAACTTCTTGATGAATGGTGAATGGGATACTTGTCTGTGTGCAGACAAGAGTATTTTTTAAAGAATCTTGAAAAAATGCCTGACAGGAAGTCTTAGTATAGCTATATCAATTGAAATGATATGAAATAAAAATTATATGAATAGGAAAATGTGTAAGGTATTAATTGTTCTTATATGATATTCACAGCAAAAAATTTTGAAATCAAACTTTTCCTGCTGGCTCATTGAAGACTATCTGAGGCTATCTTGTTGATAGGAGTAACTACTTCAAAGGAATGTGATTATGAAGGTGCTAAAATATTACAATATATTCTTGTATTTTCTATTAATTTTACATTTAATACTTAGTTGAATTCAGACTATTACTACTTCATTAATTCTAAAAACTTAATCTTGAAAGAACAAGCAAAGTATTTTATTTTAAACTTTTGAGTACTTGCGCCAATAAAACATTCCACTAGTTTTATCATTAAAGTAAAATATACTAAATGTTCATCCTAAACCCATGAACATATAAGTAGCACTAAATGGAATTGTTGCTTTATATACATATATATACATTTATATACAACTGTATGTATGTATATGTAACAAATATATATAAATATTCAAAAATATAAATTATATATATAAATATTCAAATATAATATGTATATATATATATATATATATATATATAACTGAGCAAAAGAACTGAACAAAAATTTCGAGGGAGTTGGGGGATGTGGAAGGATTTGGGTGGGGGAGAGGGAGGCATGGAAATAATGTATATACAGTACTCATGTATGTAGTTCTCAACAATTTTTTAAAAGAAGTATCCAAATCATTACTAAACGTATTTAAAATTTACCATTTTCCTCCATTTTATCATTTTTCCCTTCTGATAACCAAAGACTGAAGATATATATCTCAAAGCTCCTTTGTCTGCAGTGTTTGGAACAACAGAATCTGATTTTCCCCAAACATTAATAACAGGATTGAGACGTTCTTTTTAATTCCCTTTACAAGGAATAAAACTTGGTATTAAATGTAAGTAGTTTCTTTCTATAGCTAATCTAAGCCTTTATTTTGCTTCTGAGAAATACTGGCAAAAGTGGAAGTATTAATGCTAACAAAACTGGGTTACTGTGTTCGGCCCATTGACATGTGGCTCTCTTGTACAAATGCCATTGCCAAACAGCTGCCCTGATAATTAATTTCCTCCTTATTTCACAAGGGAACACTTGGGAAGATCTGGAAGAGTTTGTTCCTTTTACTCTTGAAAAATAAATCAGTGATAGTGCATTAGTTTTATCATAAGTAATTTCCCATTGAAGAAAGATTTTCAATTGTAGTTGTGTCTTCTAAGAGT
Organism: Nannospalax galili; assembly: GCF_000622305.1. NCBI lineage: Eukaryota > Metazoa > Chordata > Mammalia > Rodentia > Spalacidae > Nannospalax > Nannospalax galili. The sequence goes on from NW_008355824.1 coordinate 1,904,721, forward strand.
CTGTCGTTGAGAGTAAGACAAAACTCCAAATTGCATTTAACCCGCTATTGCAAAAAACACAAAGCCACATATTTATATTATGCCTTTGTCTTATCTTTGGGCTAAAGAGAATTCCAAGGAGAACAGCACTTTCTTTAGAGATAAAGGCAGATGGTATCAAACACATTTACAACTTTCAGCAACAGTTTTCTATAGAATTAGCAGTAAATCTACCATTTGCAATCTATTGTCTATTTAAATCTATTTAATTAACATTTAACAAGACACCTCTTATTCTTGTGAGTTAATTAAAGAGTTAGTGACTATTAAAAGGATACTAATTGAAATGCAATAAATAAGATAACTGAGTATGTAATTATCCAAATTTACATAAGTAATAAACGTCGTATTGCAGTCTTCTAGAATAGAATTGAATTAAGGCTGATAGTCCAATCTCATGCAAAAGCACGTGTTTAGGCATCTAATTAAGATAAAATAAAAAACTCTAACAAACTAATTGTATATAATTTTGAAAGTAACTGTCAAAAGAATATTATAAATATCCCTAATGCAGTGTCTTTAACATTATAGTAATCCTTATAAGTAATCCATATAGAATCCTTATAGTAATCATCAATCCTTAACATTGATTCATCTATTTAAGAAGAAAAATAATTCAAATAATTAACAAAGGATAGGTTCTATGTTCTTCTTTAGCCAGCACATTTAACATGTCCTCAGTTTACCCTTCAAATGTTCACAAATCATTCTACTTCTTGTTTATCTTGGTTGTCAGTTTGAGAAATGTGATCATAGGACATGTACAGAATTGTTTCAGTTTCTTCTCTCCCTACTTCTCCCTACTTATGATGGGGCTATAAATTTTATATAATTTAATATAAAATATGTAGTTTACAATTTGAATGTCTCAAGCATAGTTCTTTCTATTTAGTATGTATTGGACAGTTTGCAGAATGTATTAAAATATCATAAAATGAAGCTCTAAAGCTTTATTCTGTACATTTTAGGAAGTTAGTATTGCTGATTCAAGTAAATGGTCATAATATATTATGTCCTGAGCATCGGTGGAAGAAGAACAAATAACTAAGAGTAAATAAAGTATTTTCATGAATGGTAATGAAAATCCTTTCTCTGGTGAAACTTCTATAATGTAGTCATGCATTTTTCTATTCGAAAGTGGTTCATATCATTAATGTAATTGGTAAATAATCTCTCAAAATGCATTTAGAATGTAAAATTTTGGTAAGTTAAACCCATAAGCAATTTTTTCTCATTTAAATTTTTTATGAGTATTTGCATTTGCTTTGCTTTAAACTAAAAGTTCTTCTTCATAAGAAATGCTTATAAATAATACAGAGATCAAAGTGTCATAGTAAATTGATTATTTGGATAAAATTCCAAAACATTTCTTGTGCTTTATTCTAGGGTTATTGCTTTTGTGATCTAATTACTTAGTCTATGTTCTCTCCAAAGGTAAGAACACTGGGTATAGAACAAGCAAAAACTGCTTTAAGTATGGTGTGCTTTCTTTTTAATAAAACAAGAAATATTTTTTTATATTTTCACTAAAAACTATGAATTAAAATAGTCGCTGACCAAACTCATATCAATAACAAAGACAATTCACTGAATAAGAATCAATTTTTTAATTTCTAAATATTTAAAAGTGACAGCATTATATATTGAACAATTTTTAAAGATAAGTTTAAATCTACCCAAAGGGGCAACTACTGCTATTGTAATTATAAGATAAATTGTGTTGCTAAAATTCCTCTGGAAGTATGTGTGTAAACAACATCCACCTCTTCCTCCCTTGATCCCAAGGATGAACTGAGCTACAGTTTCACCAAACTGTAGTCTTGGAAACCAATGAGCTTATTAGACTAACTTACAGACCAAACACATTATCCTAATAAATAAGATGTATCTAAATATTCATAAAAATGAAAGGCAAATGGATAGTTGGCTTATTGTAAACAAATTAATTTTATCACTTTTCCAAAGTATTTTTTTCTATTTTGTTTCTTATTAGCATTTTCTTCAGCTATCTCTTGTAGTTGATAATTTATTTGGAACTAGTCGGTAGGAATGACTTTTATAAAATGAACATAATGTGGATTAATGACTTTTAATTAACTTCAACAAAAACTTGTGATCTTCTGTTTTATCACCTTGGCACATGAACTTGTTTCTCTGGCAACCTAAATTTGGTATTCTACCCAAAAAGATAATGAATGAACATAGGTATATTTGAGAATTAACATATCATGTCACTGAGAGTAGCTGTACTCTTTTTCATTGCACAGTGGAGATTGGGAAGGATGCCTGACCTTAGGTGGATGAGATATTCCAGAACTAGAGATGAAAAGACAGGATGGTCTGTTAAGATTAGGGTAGAGACAAATTTGTTCTTCCCCAATTGACTGGAGAAACAATTTGGAGTAAAATCAGGGGTAGGGGCTGACAAGGACACAGTTCCAGACAGAGTTCCAGAGACAGGTCTATAGCATAGTTCCAGGAGACACCACTCTATGAGACATCTATGAGGATGGGTGTCCTCTGAATTTTGGCCCACTCTTAAAAACCAAATTTGCATCAGGCTTTTTATTCAGGTAATTGTAATGTTGGCATAGTAATGCTGCACTAGTCTTCTTTGCTTACAGGTTATTTATAAAGATTGATTATATAATTGATAAATACAAATGTACAGAAATTTACATATCTGTGAATAAAGTAGTTGACAAGGTTAGAACCAATCAGTTGAGGTATTTAAAAATATCACAAGAGTGATAATTCCCTACTATTCTGTCTGCTCTCATCGCTTTCTCACATTTGAAATCTCAGACATCTCATATTTCTGCTGTATATTAATACTATGATATTAAATTTTCACACATGAACATTTTTTAAATTCACTAAAAAGGTAAGAAAATATAAAATTTTCTTAGTTTTTAAGTTGTATTATTTTTCCTCAATCCTTTACCTTCTTCTATGGGAACTTGCAATTGTACAATGAGTAACAGTAACAAACAATAAGAAAAACACCAAGAACATGCGAGTTCTGTTAAACCAGTGTTATTTCCATCTCCATTATGTAGTATCAGCACTTTCTGCTGGCAAAAGTGATGTCTACTTCGAATAATAAAATTCAAGGTGCCTGTATTTCCTGGTGCTCTGCAGCGAATACTGTGCTTTCGAGGTGTTCAGCCTCATGACCACAGAATTTCTCCACTAAATTTTTAATTTGATACTTCCTCAGTGTTTTCATTTAGCTTAAGTTAGCATTTTTAATCTTGCGATTTGTAATGAATTATGTGAAGTCACTATACTTACTGTCTCTATGGCTATGTCTAGCTGAGGTAATCCAAGGAAGAAACACAAGCATTTCTCTTCTGGTTCTTTTCAGGTGGAAAGAGGATTAGGTGTCTGCTCCCATGACTGCCTCTATTTTCCTCATAAAACACAGAAAATACCTCAGACTGAGATTTCTGAGAACAGCTCAGGATGAGAATTTTATGTAGAAACTGTAAAAGTTATTGCGTGTGTTTGAAGAGTGAGAAAGGACTCAGGAATGTTGGTGGTGAAACACTGCTGTGATGCAATTCCAGGGACGGCCTCAGTATATTCCACATGGAAATGTGGAGTTGGGGTGACTAGACGACATTGCTTCCACGGGGCAAAGGATCCAGGATCCAGGTCTCTCCTCTCCTCTCCCCTCTCCTCTCCTCTCCTCTCCTCTCCTCTCCTCACATACATATAAGGTGTTTTGATCAAATCCATGCCCACCCCCTCCCCTCCCCTCCTCTCCTTTCCTTTTTCTTTCTCCTCTTTCATCTTTTTCCTTTCTTATTTTTGTATGTCTAATATTTTAAGTTATTTTTAAATTAATACAACTTAATGGCTTTCATCATGGCATCTTTACTCTTTTTCCTCTCCTCCCATTTCCAGTAGTTTCCCTTTTTTCCCTCCAATTATTTCTGTCTTTCACAGTCTTACTTATTACTGAACATCTGATGATCATGGTCATTGGATGAGAGAGAGAGAGAGAGAGAGAGAGAGAGAGAGAGAGAGAGAGATTGGGATGAACTTGGCCAGATAACTGACTTGTAACTGTCACTGAAGACAATTGCAAGTAAGGGATGCAGTTGTAAGGTGAGGATTCAGTAAACCTGGCGGTGAAGGGACAAGTGCCTAGGTCTAAAGAGCAGTGTCTGGGTAATGCATGAAGCACTCCTCTTCTACGGAGTGGAACTAAATAAGGAAGATTTGCTGCTCTTACAACCATCTGCAGTGACATGGCTTCTATGTAAAGACAGAACTTTTTTTAATCACTAAAAACTTAGACAAAAATTATACAAATTATTTTTATAAAAATGTTTAATAAATTGTTTTCAACCTATATGTATGACACATTTAGATAAAGGTAAATGTGAATTTGTTCATATAAAATTAATGCTTAATTTTTTAGATGATTTCTTAAATTTAGGTTATCATCAATAACTGATCAAAATAACACTGGGCCATGTAAAACTATTTTTTGGTAGATATTATATTCCCAGAGATTTTTCAGAACTATGTATTTTATTAAAATGCATCCTTTATTAGAATCTATAATATGCTACATAGGAAATGTGTGCTCACATTTCAAGGATAAATTAAAAATATATATTTAGTAGACATAAATCATTTTTTCCTACATAAGAAATATTTAACTGTAACATTAATGAAGACTAATAAGTATTATGGCAGGTACATACACTGTAGATTATTCTTAGGGATTAAAAAAATACTATTAAGTAAATTAAATTTGAATTATAATTTTCATTCAAAATGCTGTTTTGATTTAAATTTTAGAGCTAAAATTTACTAAAATTTTTCAAGTCTGTTGTTTCATGGTGAGGGAGTTATGATATGGTTACATACCTTAAAAAATATATCTCTTAAATTTTTGCTAGGTTAGCAATCTATTCCTGCATGCCCAATAATCAAGTTCTCACTTGATATCTACCTCAAAACAAGCACAGAAAATTTCAGTCTTTATTATGAAATATACCTAGTTTGGGCAAATTACTTAAATACATGTAAACCTGGATTATCCAGAGTTATGAATTCTAACATTCATACAATCAAAATGATTTCTTACTCACATTTTATGCACTTCATGACCTGGTCTCAAACTAGTAATTAATAATTAATGAATGATAATTAATAATGTGCTTTATTAAAGATCTCCATTGGGGTTATTCTTGATTATCTACAAAGTATAGAAATTTAGTAAACTGATTATATAAATTAGTTTTACAAATATTATTTGGTATTAGCTAATTTGTCTCTTTTTTGTGTCATTATATTAGTTTACCAACATTCTTTATCCAAAAATATGGATTAATGAATGAAGCATTATACTTAACTATAGTAGGACCTCACTCTTACCTCTCTGGTAGACAAAAGGTAATGTCAGTAACAGTAACCATTCCAGACAGATGGTGGAAAAATTATTAACATTTTTGCAAAAATCAAATATACGGAAGTATTTGACTGTTCATTAGTACAGAGTTGAAATTAGCACAGATCCTTCCTTTTCTAGTCATCTTGGAATGGTATTTGGCCATTTCCTATTGGATAGTGAAGTGTAGCTTCTGTGAACACCAGTTAAGACACATCAGGTGTATGATATTTATAGTATAAAGACACTGATATTTTTAGATTTGAAAGATTTTTATGTTCTTGAATAATTTTATAAAGGGAATAGAGTTATTCATCCTTTTTCACTTTTTTCTTTTAATATAGAACATCAGCTTGGGCAATGTCATACACTGAAGTATATTATTGAAAACACAACTGTTGTTACTCTACCCTTGAGAAAAGAAAAAAAAAACTTGGCACTATATTTTTAAAATATCAGGTCATAACAGCTCATTTTTAAAGATACTATCAGCACTTGTCACTGGCACAAATATTATCTATAAATGCTCAATTTAAAACAAGGCTGTGTATGTAGTGGGATATTTTGCACATTGACGAGTTATGCGCAAGTGACCATGAATGTTGAAACTGCCTAACTTATCTTCCAGAAGAATCTTCAACCAGTTTAGTCTTCCTCTTAACCTCAGATCTGGAAGAGCAAATAAAAATTAATTCATCTCAGGTATTATTATCACAGAAAAACTGGTAGAAAGTTTCATAAACAAAATGAACTAAAAATTAAATGACAAAGAAAGTAATGTTTTTATAAATAGTATTCTTTACTAAGAATCACTTACTAATAAGTAGGAAAATTAAAGGATGATAATAAAAAAGTATATTCATACTTTGTTAATTTACCTTGCCATGCCATATCATACCATACCATACCATACCAAGTTTGCATTAAGATTTTCTGATTATGAACATCTTTAAAAATACAGCATTGTTATAACACACATATACATACAGCATGTAAAATAATAACAAAATTCTAGTAAAATATATCTCTTACAATGACATCACATTATAAAAGAACAATGTGCTTGCTATGTCTTAGTAGAGGACAGACATTGTCACTCTGACTCTTTTAGGCAAACATTTGGTCAAAGACCTTAAAATTCTGTTTTGGCCCAATTGAAAAGAATAGGTAAAGGGCAAAACATAGATAAATTAGACTAGTGTCCTTCTGAGTTTTGTTTTGCTAATTTATTTAATATTCCTGTAAGTTAGGCTAGCTGAGATTTAACTATAAATAGGACAAAATCACAAAAATTTCATGGTGCTCACATTGACTAACTTTAAAATTGATCATGGGTTTGTCTCAGATATATTTTTAGCATGTTGAGCCTGTAAAAGATTTAGATGCTTTGCAAGATATAATATGAGATGACAGGTTAATTAAATACTGGAGAAGTGCCAAAACATAGATACCTCCTCATCACGCAGTTCACCAGGTGCTTCCATCCTGAGTGTTATATCTCAGTTGGAGGTAAGTTCATAAACAAATTAGGATCATGCTGGATGATTGGCGATTACCTTACTTGAGTAATTCGGTATTCAATGTCTAGGAAAATTAACATGAGCTAACAGTGGAATGGAATGCAAATATTTATTAATGAAGTTAATATTAAAGTACATAAGTAGTTGTTTGTTTCTTTCAAAGTTTCACCTACAATGAACAGAAGGTGTCTATATGGGAAGCAGAGTTACAAAAATCCATCTCACAAATAACCTTCCCAAAGGTAATTTAAGAGGCCCATGAGTAATTAGGTTGCTCACAATTTGATTAAAGGGCTCATATTACCTTGATTTAGCTCGAGTACTATTAATTCACTGATGAATTACTGTTTTTCTTCATTTTTTTTCTTTTGTGGGGTACATGGGATTGACCTTAACACCTCACACATGATAAACAGTTTCTCTGCTACTGACTGACACCAATAGGTCTACAGTAATTTTCTGTGCTGGCCTGAATAATTTAAATTGTAATCACATTTGCACCTGTGTCTCAAGATTCTTTGAATATTCTTTTAATTCCTAGTCATAAGGATAACTTTTGTAGTGTAAAGCTACTGCTATCTGCCACTTCTACAAGAGCAGATTCCATTAACAAATATTTTTTAACTGCATTCCTAGTGAACATATAGATATTTCTTCTTGGTATTCTCTAAATGATATGTTGTAATAGCTATCCACTCAAGATTTGCATTTCATTAAAGATAAATTATAATCTAAACATGACTTACCAGTTTACAGGAGGATAGATGTAAGCTATACACAAATCCTATGCCATTTTATCTAAAGGAATGCAGTGTCCACACAAATTGGCTTCTGTGGGAACCCCTGTGGATACTGAAGGATGACCCTGTTTTCCTTTTCCTTCTCATCTGCTTCATGCTGTCGTCTAGATTTAGAGCTTGTGGAATTCAGTCTTCTACCCAGAATCAAGAATAAGGCTATTAGACAAAAATCATTAAAGATTTAAAGAAAAGTTGATTTTAGATTATAAAATGTTAGTGGCAATTATACACTTACATAAATTTGTAATTATATTTTTCTTGTGACTTTTAAGTAAAGCCATATTGTTTAAATTGAATTTTAAGTATGTTAATATATTTCTGGATGTAGAACAACCACCTGAAGGCTTCTGAATATGTCTTTATTCCTTATTCAGAATCTCTTGAATGTCTTATATTTATGTGAATTTCTAGTAAATTGAATAGATAAAATTATAGTACAATTAAATATTTCATAGGACTTCTCTGTTTTGAAGCGCAATCTTCTCATTTTGTGAATCTTTGCTCTATTAATTAACCTACATTGATAAATTTCTTCAAAAGAATTTTGAAAGTGTAAATCACACAAAAATTTTACTTATGTTGTTTAACATGCTTCCAGTGAAAATCAAGCATATTTTATTAGGAAATTGTGAGATGATGACTCTGCCTGACCACATGTAACTAGATAAATGTATCACTTCTGGGACCCAAATGGTGAAATGCCTTTGAGCTAATCTGAATGAGTTAATAATTTGGAAAAATGTGTGCTTAGTTTCATTTTTCTACCTCTGAGTATACTAATAGTTCTGTGGTTTAAGGGCTATTACAGAAAAGAACAGAATGAAATTATTTTCAGCAGGTGTGAGGCAATATGTGCCTACAATAAGCATCAAGGAACCACCTGTGTTTTTCTAGCTACAGCCAAATCAATGTCTTATCCAATAATGCAAGATGTTTCTCATAGATACATACTGTAGATGGATAGACAAATAGTCAGAGGCAGACAGACAGACCGACAGATACTTTGTATCTGTATATTGCAGTTTCATCATTAATTAAAATATTATAAGAAGAAAATGCATTTAACACACCTGAACTTTGGAGCACCATTTCTTAGTCATCCAGCACATTGAAGTATTAACTGTATACCCTTGTGATCCCGTGGCTGAGAGGAAACAGCTCTCTTCTAATCAGCCTCTCTTCTCTTTTCCTTTCTTTCTTCTAATTCTTTCAGTAATAAGGTGTTATAGTGTGATTTCAATTGCTTTAACAAAACATTCTAACCAAAACCACCTTGGACAGGAAAGGGTTCATTTATCTTACATCTCCTGGGTCACAGTTCCTTACTGAAGGAGCCCAAGGTAGGAACTAAGGGCAGGAATCTAGAGCCAGAAGAAATGCTGCCATGGAGAAATGCTGTTTACTGGCTTGGTCCCTTGGTCCATGTTCAACTTACTTTCTTATACAATACAAGACCACCTGCCTAGGGGTTACACTGCCCACAATTGCCTGGGCCCTCTCTCCTCACTCAACAATCAAGAAAATGCCCCACAGACATGGCCACAGGCCAGTCCACTGCAGGCAATTTCCCAATAGAGGCTCCCTCTACCCAGCTGTGTCAAGTTGACAACTAAATCTGTCCAGAACAGAAGGAGACCATGTGTTATTCTCCAAGCAATTGCAATAAAAGGAATAAGGATTTATTTCATGCTTGTTAGCATTGTTCAACACTGTAAATTTTACTAATCACTGTAACCATGCCAGATTATATTACTATTTGTTCAACAGATACAGAGAGTTTAAACTGTGTGGAAGGTAGTTGCTACTATGTTTTAAGTAAGGATCAATTAATTTTGTCTCAGTTTCCTTTGTCAAACAGAAACAATGGCAGTCCTGTTTAATAAAGTGGAAAAATATCATGTGCCTATACAAGCAATTTT
>NW_008355824.1:1914549-1919430 GCF_000622305.1 Nannospalax galili
TCTAAAAGCGTTCATCTTTGTCTTTGGTCTTTGTCAAGGTATATTTGCAGTGGGAAACATAAGCATATGCAATTTGAATATTATGGCTTTGTTATTCATTCTTAGTAAAATTACTTCAATTGTAGTAGTTACTTTCCTATTGCTATGATAAAACATTGTGACCAAGAAAACTTATAAAAGAAAGAGTTTGGATTTGCTGTTTCAGGTTTCAGAGGTATTAAAGTCTGTCATGGCAGGGAGGCATGATGAGGTGGCCAGAGCAGGAACAGCAGGATAAGCTCTCACATCTTCAAGCAGGCATGGGTAGCAGAGAGCTAGTGGAAATCATGCAAGGTGTAAGAAGTCTCAAACCCCACCCCCAGTGATGCACTTCCTCCAGCAATGCCATACCTCCTAAAACCTCTCAAAACATGGCCACCAACTAAGGAAGAAATTTAATATATGGAGCCTATGGGGGACATTTTTATTCAAACCACGCAATTGTCAATAACTTCTTCTTTAGATCTTCAAGAGGTACGTAACATCTTCACCACGTCATTTTTCAGGTGATAAAGCCATTTATAAAAGAGTATTTGTAAAAAACTGTTTGATATAATGTGGTTTATCTTACAATGAGATAATCACATGTGACGCAAGAGACAAGAGTTCTGATTCTGCTTTCAAAGGGAAATAAAGCTAATAAAATAAGAACTTACATAGAGGAGTTGAGATGTAAGACAATTTTATGATATTGATAAAAATCACTAAGTTCTCTAGACCATTGTATTATCATCTTAAAAATAATGATGAATTCCAGGAAACCAGGTACCTCAGACACATCATATGTAGTTGTTTATATGAACCCACAGCATCTTATAGGATACACAGATCATGTGTTAACAAGCATGATAAAAATCCAATGTAAATGGGAGAGGAAAGCAACATGAGCTAGTCCAGGCTGAGGATGTATTAGCAATTGATAGGTTCTGGGAGGAGAAGAGTCAGTTTTCTTTAAGCATGTGGTAAAAGATAGATTGAACAGGATAAAGGGGATAAACTCACAGTGAAGAGAATTTCAGGAACACACATTAGACACCATAGGCCTTAGAAATAATAGAAGACATGAGAGGGGTAGGGAAGTGGAGGTGGGTCTGGAGAAGATGGAGGGAGGTTCTGAAGGTGGGTGGTCCGAACATGATCAAAATCCATTGTATAAAACTCTCACAGAATCAATAAGAATCTTTAAAAAAACAAAATAATGATGGTGATTTAGTAATGTGCCACTAAGTTTCAAACTTTCAGAATCTGTTTTGGTATACTTTCCCAAATTTAAAAGAAGCTCTGTTTGTAAATTTACTCCTTAAGTCAGGAGAGAAACTCATTTACATTATTTGTTTTTGTGCATATAGTTCTCACAGGAAATTATATATAAAGAAACAGGATCATGAGATATTTAAAATATGATTATTATTTTTTATATACATATTTTTTATTTTTTTAGAAGAAGCATTTCATTACACCTTTAACATACTCAATAACAGTTTCCAGAGCAAAGATACATCTCTTTCAAAAGTGGGTATAAAATTTTTAGGTTCACTGTTGAATTAATACAGTTAAACAATATTGAACTCAGCATAAACCCTGTAAGACATAAAATTGAATTGGGTTTTAGCTTTTAAAAAAGATCTCCATTTCATTTTAAAAATACTGTTTCTTACAGAGAGACTCATTGTTTTTGCTAATGACGCTGAGATGTTCACACATGTGTCTCTAATCTGTATGTATCTGTTTATTACTAGTTATAGTCGGTTGCATTCAGATACTTGGCACCTGTGTATGTCTATAAAGTCATCAGGTAGGTTTTAATGGTAATGTTTATCACCTCTGCTAATTAACGATGTAAATTTTATGTTTCTGCCTCAAATATAATTCAGTTTTAAATATTTGTTGATTTGTGTGTGTGTGTGTGTGTGTGGGTGTGTGTCAAACAGAACATCCCAAACCATCTTATTCATCTATACACCCACTTGCCAGATGGCACCCTCCCATAGCCCCCTCCCACCAGAGTCCTTATAATCTGTCATCCCTGATACTGTCCTCTTTGTTGTTGGCACCCCAGCTGTTCCCCACTGCTTGTCCATCTGGTGAATCTAATAAACCTATCTAGAGGTCTTTGTTTTAGGAAGGTCAGCTGTTCCTCATCTAGCAGCTATCAGTTGTCAATATTCCTTTAGATAAAATTTGGGTCTGCTGTTCATTTTCCCAGTTCTATGCTGGGTTAGTATCAGGGCATCCCTTGGGACACCCTGGCCAACTCAAAAGAAGGTATATCCTAACTGGCATTGCTGTTTTTTATATAGCCTTTTGCTACACATATGGGCCCTTAAAAATTATATTGGCCCCTTTAATCTTTGGTTATATTTTCCTTTGGGGTGTTTAAGGCCATACAGTTGGCCCAGATATACCAATTTATTTTTACTTTTAAGGTAGTTTGGGAATCTGTTCCTCAGAGGTCACATGGGCTTAGGAGGAGCCCCTGGCTCCTTTCTTTTACCAATTCTGCCCTATGTGAGATAAGTCAAAGGTCCTGCTTGACCATGGCTGGCTTCACTTGGAAGCACGGAGGAAATGATTCCTCTTATTGACCCTCCTCTTTGTGTACTGGACACTGGTTCAAGTCCATCTGGTGGGGTCTCTATGGCCTCCTTGATCAAGAGGACAGGTGACTCACTGCAATTGCAGGACATTTTGAGAGATGCTCATAGTCCCCTGGAACTAGTCAACCTGGGAGGGCAAGGAACAAAAACTGTCCTATATGTCCCTCTGACCAAATTGGTATAGGCCTCAAAGTATGTCTGTTAAACATACAAGAAGGTTAGTTCTATCAGGCTGGAACTTGTAATTACTGTGTGCCATGTAGATAAATCTTGGGCAAAGACCAATTTTTCTCAGATAAACCTTGCCTAGATGTATATTTTTTGATGTGGTATGTATAATTTGTCAGTAGGTTGTTGGACTAACATGGTTCCCTCTGGTTTTTAAAACTAGCTAGGCATTATTTATCTCTCACATTGTCTAACCCCTCCATCATAGTTTCCCCGTTTAAGTTGCATGCATTTTTCCACTTTCTCTCTTAATAATAACCTTCTCCTATGCTCCTATCTCTTTTGAATTCCTTCTTTCTCTTTATCCCCTAGGTTCCTTGAATACCCTTTACCTGCCCCCTCCCTTAAACAACCCTAATTTTTATTCGTATCTCCCTTATTAACACCTGTTTCCTACTGTTCTTCTATTTCAGGTTTTTTCTTTTCCTTTACCTCCCTGTTCCTTTTCATTATCCTTGTGCTGGTAGTTGCATCTGGATACATAATAACTTATCAGGATTTGGTTCTCTCTCATCCACATATGAGGGAGAACATACATTGATTTTTTTTCTTAGTCTGTGTTACTTCACTTAGTATAACAGTTTCTAGTTCCATCCATTTACCTGCAAATTTCATGATTTCATCTTTCTTTACTGCTGAGTAAAACTTCATCATATAAATGAACCACATTTTCATTATCCACTTGTCAGTAGAGGGAAACTTAAGAGATGGTTGCTTCCATCTCTTAGCTATTGTGAAAAGAGCAGCAACAAACATGGTTGTACAACTGTCTCTGCAATAGAATGAGTTCTTTCTGTATATCCCAAAGAGTGGTATAACTGGGTCAAATAGGAGATTCATTTGTAGTTTTTTGAGAGTTCTCCACACTGCTTTCCATAGGGGTGAACAAGTTTGCAGCCCGACCAGCAGTGGGTGAGTGTTCCCCTTTCCCCACATCCTCTCCACCATTTGGTATCATTTGTTCTCTTGATCTTAGCCAGTCTGACTGGGGTAAGATGAAATCTTAAAGTGGTTTTAATTTGCATTTTTGTAATTACTAGCAATGTTGAACATCTTTTAAGATGCTTCTTAGCCATCTTTACTTCTTTTGAGAACTCTCTATTCAGCTCCTTAGCCAATCTTTTAATTGGGTTACTTCCTTTCTTGATTCTTTCTCTGCAACTATTGAGACGACCAAGTGGTTCTTCTTGTCTTTAGCCCATTTATATGATTTATGATGTTTATTGACTTATGTATATTGAACCATCCCTGCATCTCTGGAATAAAGCCGACTTGATCATGGTGGATGATCTCTTTGATGGCTCTCTCTATATGGTTTGCAAGTATCTTGTTGAGAATTTTTTCATCTATGTTCATAAGGGATATGGATCTATAGTTTTCTTTTTTGGTTATATCTTTACCTGGCTCTGGTATTAGGGCGATGATAGCTTCATAGAAGGAATTTGGAAGTTCTTCCCCCATTTCTATCTTTTTGAATAAATTATGTAGTATTGAATGTAGATCTTCTTTAAATGTTTGATATAATTCTGCTGTAAATCCATCTGGTCCTGGGCTTTTTTTAGTTGGGAGGTTTTGTATTATTGTTTCAATTTTTTGTGTTATGGATCTGTTTAAGCTGTTAATCTTTTCTTGGTTTAGATTTGGTGGTTCCCATGCTTTTAGATACCTGTCCATTTCTTTTAGGTTTTTAAATTTAGTAGCATATACATTTTTAAAGTATTCCCTTATAATGTTCTGTATCTTTCTGGTGTCTGTTGTGATGTTTCCCCTTTCATCTCTGATTTTGTTATTAGGAGGTGCTCTTCCTTTCTTTTTGTTAACTGGTCTAGTGGTCTGTCAATCTTGTTTATCTTTTCAAAGAACCAGCCCTTGGATTCATTGATTCTTTGCATTATTTTCTTTATTTTGATTTCATTAATTTCTGCTATGATTTTTGTTATTTCTTCTCCTGCTGGGTTTGGGTTTCATTTGTTCTTGCCTTTCCACGGTCTTGTGTTGCAGTGTTAGGTCAAAATAG
>NW_008355824.1:1919502-1953035 GCF_000622305.1 Nannospalax galili
GACCCCAAAGGTTTTGTTGTGTTGTATTGTCCTTTTCATTTAGTTCCAGTAATACTTTTATATCTTTCTTAATTTCTCTTTTGATCAATTCATCATTCAGGAGTATGTTGTTTAATCTCCATGTGTTCGTGTGGTGACTAGGGCTTCTTCTGGTGTTGATTTTAAGCTTTATTGCATTCTGCTCTGATAGAATGCACGGAATTATTTCAATATTTTATTTGTTGAGGTTTGTTTTGTGCCTCTGTATATGGTCGATTTTGGAGAAGGTTCCTTGGGGCTCTGAATAGAAAGTACATCCTTTGGTGCAGTAGTGGTATTTTTGTCTGGGGGGTAATCAACAGGTATATAACTGGACTTAAAACCTTGACCACAATGGCTTAACATATAAAACAGAATGTATGAATTCCCATGGGGGGCTATAAGGGGGAGCATATGAGGGAGAGTGTCTAAATTTGATTACAATCTATTATATGAAATTCAGAAAAATTCAATAAATTATTTTTTAAACACTCAATAAAATTCTCAAGTATAAAGTGATTGTGTTATACTAACATACAGATAAGATGATAAATATATATTTCCCTAGTTCTTCTTTAGATTTGCCCCTTCAAGGAAAATTGATAAATATTCCTTATAGAAGTTTTCTGAGAACACACAACTCCACTCCTCATTGTACAAACTAAACACAACGAATTTGAAGTATATGAAGAAGTACGGAGAAAAAAATTAAAATTTTATTACAGAAGAATTTTTAAAAATAACAATTTCCCCAGTCTAAACGCTTAAAGAATACTCATCAATTTCTTATTTAGACCAATTCTATGTGAAGATATTCCATAACAGGAAATGTGTTTTGAACTATGCTCTCATTCTTCTTTTGAAGTAAAAGTCTAAAGTCCCATTTACAGTCTAACTCCAATCCTTTTGATTTGACAAACTACCTGTGAGACCACAAATAGAACACCTAAAGGAACAGGGAAAGTCATTTAGGAAGCAGGCTCTGTTCCCTGCTGTGCCATTAACATGCCAAGAGAAGGGTGTGAGCAACTTCTGAGTTGGAATGATTTTATGGTGAGTCTTTCATTTTAATTACCATTCTAAAATTCTGAATAAACTCTATTCATACCCATTTTACTTTTTTGGTTAACATATTTTCTATAATAACATTACTTTACAATTAAATGATCAGATCCATGGTGATAGAACAAATAATTCTGTAACTGGTTTTGAATTCCAGGAAGTTCTAAACCATCCCATCTATTCCCACACGATAACTTTTATTGTGGGATTCATGTTGCTTCAAGTAATCTATTTAATTCTTGTGCAGATCTGAAGAATCGTAATTCTGTAGAAAATATATGGAAAATTTAAAACACTAGAATAAACTTAAATAACTAGAATAGATAAATACAATAAAACTAAAATAAAATCATTCCATATTGAAAACAATGAGAATCAGCTGAGATTCCAGAGGGAAACTTGTCCAGGGTAAAAGAGAAAAATAATAAATAACAACACAAAAATCTCTTGTTTAAACACTATGGAAATTTTCAGGTCTAATTTCATTGCTTCAGGTGAGAATAGGAACTACAGTAATGGTCATTTATTTTTAGAAGTTGTTCAAGATTAGATACAATGATGCCTTTATGTGCTTCAAATTGAGTGAGTCCCCAGGCAAGCAGGCAAATGTTTCACAGGAAACATTTGCCTCTTTTAGTCAGCTTCCCAAGTGTGGACTCGTATTCCACAGGGTAAGATTTAAAACAATTTTATGAAAACGTGTCTGAGTCCTACACTGTCTTAGCTTCTATTAAACGTAAAGAAATTTCTCAAGTGATTCTCACATTTCTAGGGCTTTCTAAGTGACTGCTCAAACTAAGAAAAATTCAGTATTTAAAGCAAGTATATTATGTCACATGTGCACAATACTTTACAAAGGTGAGAAACCCATTACATCTGTATTGACAGTTTTACCAACAGTGGTGTCACATACATTGTTGGTAACATCTGCATAAATTTGGATGCATATATACAAAAATAGTATCTCCCACAGAAAACAAGTGGTTTTCATAGCACTTGGAAATTTTGTATCTGTAACAAAGAGGCACTCAGGGTCCAAGAAAGTGATAATAATATAATTATTGCCAATCCAAAGGGAGGCAAATTAGAGAAATCTCTTCAAAGATGTCCAGTAACATCACTGAATTCCAAAAACTAAGAAAAGTTGTATAACACTAAGACTCAGAGATCACGCTGAGTGATCCTGATATCCTGTGGGCATTTCAAAATAGAAAATATTTCCTCATTTTCTAACTAGGAATTACTGCTAGAGCAATTAAGCACTAGTCTAGATAGCAGGGCAGATGAGTGGCCAAGTAATTTGCATTTCTTTATTGACTCTGGTCTGTTTTAACCAAATATTGTAAGATCAAACTTTAAATGCTCTTTATCCATCCATTTTATTTTCAGATATTGTGCATTGTGATGTGCCATCCAAATCTTAAGGCACATTTGTTTATGTGGGTTGGGTTATGACAAAGAGGCCAGAACTCTTCCATGTCACGAAGAAAATTCATACCTAGATGAGAAAAAAGAGGGAATGATTCAGGCACATTAAAATCAGTCTTCCATTCAATGGTCACATCTTCTTTGCAAGTATCTGTAACTCTTTTAGCTGTAACCCACTGTGTGGTTTTTAGACTGCTGTGCAAAGGTAGATCTGAAACACTTACACTGTTTTTACCCTTGACATCTTAAGTATCTAAACTGACTTGGGAAGAACTCTCACCATCAATCTTGGCTTCATGATGCTCTTTTCCCAGATCTTGCATCCACCTTTGCTGCCTCATGGTTTTCTTTGACAGCTGAGCAGTGAAAACCATGCCTGTGATGAATTTTCTCATTGAGGTCAAACAGACCATTATCTTTATCTATATCTTCTTTCTAATAAGATACAGATTTTGAGAAACAAAAGCAGAAGCCAAGCTCCCCTCTTGTCTCTCATCTGCACAGTGTTGCTAGAATGGCTCCACATAGGGGTTAGCAAGACAGATGTGCACTTGTTTCTTTGAAAGTTTTGAGTCTGAATGAAGTGATATATCTCAACTTGTTCATATTGATGTCTTGCATATTTTGGATTCGTTGCTTCAACAGTGCTTTGAAAAAAATACATGTTGGGTGTTACTTGTGTTTAGGCAGCAAAATATTAAAATCTTGAAAAAAGTTATCTTATGGCATTCATTTGGAATCCAAAGGAATAAGTGAGAGCATTCCACGTTCCTTCCAAATAGGTCAAGTGGATGATCACTTCAAATGAGTGAGTCTTCAGATTGACCATAGAAATAGTTTGTCATCAAAATGTCCCAATGAAAGCGATCAAGTAGAAGGCAGCTTTCTAATTCCTAATATAACTTTGTTCATAAACTATTTGTACTGATTCACAGTTTCTGTTGAACAATGAATTCAGTTTGAGATCAAAGCACCAAGTAAGTATGAGTCTTGTACAGGACAGCATCTTTCTTTAGCCATAGCTTTAAATATGGACTTACATATTGAGCTCTTTCTTGGATTTCTAAAAAATATTTTATTTTATTTTTAATATGTATGAGTGTGCACACATGACCCTGCATGTGTGTAAGTGCACCTGCATCATGCAATGCCCACAGAAGTCAGAAAAAGGTGTTGGGTTCCCTGGAACTAAAGTTACAGATGGTTGCTATCCACCATGTGGGTGCTGGGAATCAAACCTGGGATCTCTGCAAGAGCAGACAGTGCTCTTTCCACTGAGATGTCTCTCCAGCCCCCTTTCCTGGATTTTTTATAATGTACACATTTAGAAGCCGTGTTATAAAGTGCTGCAGAATTAAAGGAGGATATAATTTAATTCATAAAATCAGGCACCAACATCTATTTAATTTACAAAGTAAGAGTCAAATCTTTACAAAGCTTTTCAGTCAGACAAATAAAATAAAAGTTAAAAAAAAACTATTAGGAAAATTCCCTCAATAAAGTCAATTGAGTGCAAGTTTCCACTTCTTTTCATCCGTGCTGAACAAATAAGTTCTTCAGTAAAACATGTATTTCTCAAGATGTTGCAATGTTCAAATTGGCTTTGACTGTTTTCAACATGTCTTTCAATATTCCTAGATTTATGTGTGTTTTATCCAGAATCCATTCTCAAGGAAGTGCTCTAGTTTACAATGTGATTTGCTATCTTGGAATCAGGGTGGCTGTCAATGTGTCATGAAAGAAAAAGAGATAGCTCCATATCTATGAGGTAAGATCCTTCAGGTCACACGGCCACACAAAGTCAATGAGGCTCTGAATTATACTTCTCTTAGGGACACAGGCAGAAAACAACTGGGAATATTGATACAAACTCCTTTAGCAACTTAAAGACCTTGTGATGATATATTGTTCTTTTCTAGAAAGGCAAAC
This sequence comes from Nannospalax galili, assembly GCF_000622305.1. NCBI lineage: Eukaryota > Metazoa > Chordata > Mammalia > Rodentia > Spalacidae > Nannospalax > Nannospalax galili. The sequence continues at coordinate 1,923,940 of NW_008355824.1, forward strand.
ACAAAATACAAGACCACAAAAATAAAGTAAATGAGAATCCTTAGCAAATCTGGAAAGTAGAAGAATGAGAAAGTAGAAGAAGGGAAATATAATAATACCATTTTCACTCCAGTCAATATGGATTTAAATTAAATAATGGTTAAAGTGATCTGTATTGCATAATATCTTAGATTTTAAAGATTAGACAGTTTGGGGGCTGGAGAGATTGCTCAGCTGGTAAGAGCATTTGCTGCTTTTGCAGATGAATTGAGTTCAGTGCGTAACACCTACACCAGGTGACTCATAACTTCCTGTAATTCCACTTCTAGGGTGTTCTAGTTACTTTCTATTGCTGTGATAAAACACTCTTACCAGAACCAAATGGTGGAGGAAATGTTTATCAGTTTATAGTCCATCATTTTGGGAAGCAAGGACAGCAGCTCAGTACAGAAACCCGGAGGCAGGAACTGAAGCACAGAACATGGAGGAACTCTGCTTATTGGTTGGCTCCCTGGCCTGTGTTCAGCCTGCTTTCTTATACAGCCTACGACTACCTTCCCAGGGGTGGCAATTCCCAGATGGGCTTGGCTGTCCCCATCATTCAGCAATGAAGAAAATGTCCCACAGAATTGTCCATAGGCCAATATAATAGAGGAAATTCCTTAATTAAGAGTCTCTCTACCAAGGTATGTCAATTTGACAACTGAAGCTATCCAGTACACAAATGTTCTTACATCTTCTGGCTTCTGTGGGCATCTACACACAGGTGATGCACATACATACACACACACACACACACACACACACACACACCCCAAATAAATACACTTAAAAAAAAAGATTAGTTTTTGTTATGTGATATTTCTTGTGTACAGTATCCAATATATTCAACTTTAGTTTAATAACTTTGCTTTGTTTAACTTTAAGAAAATTAATATTTTGTTAAAACAACACATGTACTATGCTAATAAATGTTTGTAATTATCACTCTTTTCTTGTTTATCTTCTCGTTTATACACTTGAGATGGCCAACTCACTGGCAATATCTATGTTTCCAATGTATAGAAATATCAGTGGAAGCAGCTGGCCAGTCAAGGGCTCAGACTCTTCCCCTGTTAAAATGTGTGGGTGAGCCCATACATATATTTCTCCTTCAGTGAAATGCAAACTGAAGGGTTATGTGACCATCTGGAGCCAATACCCTTAATTATTTCCAACTCTCTTCTTTTTCATGTTAAACTCACCTGTGTTGCTGGGGCTTCTCAGGCAATCCCCAGGAAAATTATTTTTGAAGTTGTTTCAGGAAAACAGCTATTTATTAAAAATATTATTTTAGTATAGTGTAACAATAGTATTGAAGATCTGATACTTGTTCTGACATAAGTTCTGAGTTGCAGGTCTCATGACAACTTTATTCTCACATAATGAATAAAAATGCAATCTGTTATTTTCTCTTGGTCTTCACTATTTAGTTAGCATAAAACCATCCTATGGGGCTGATTTTTCCTGAAAATGAAGAGAAGGGCATCCCTGAGTATCCAAAGCAGAGCCAGATGCAGTCAGCTTTCCCTTTGATCATTTTACTACAATTTACATCTTCATTCATTCTAATGAGTGCTAGAATGAGGATATGCTTCCAAATAACCCTTGTTTATAACACTAGTTGAAAAATGTAATTTCTTAGGAAATGTTAGTTTTATTGATTTTTATTGAATTCATTTTAATTAGAAAAAAAGCACTGAAACATAAAAGTTTATAATGTTATTAACAAATTTCATGTTTATATGAAACTGTGTACCTTTATTTGGTGTTTTTGAAATCACCCATGATTATATGGGCAGCATATATTTTATAAAAGACAGTGTGTATGGTAGGGAGAGTCAGTTTCTTCAGGGATGTGGCCCTCAAGAAGCTCATCATGCTCCAGTGGATGGTCATATACCTCTGCACACACAGGAAATAATAATTGGACTCACCAGGTATTCTTCTAAAGAATACGTTGTTGGGAGGGAGCAATTGTGGGTAGAGGAGGAAGTTGAGAGGAGTGGAGGTGGATTCCATTATAACACATTATATGCATGTATGAGATTCTCAAACAATAAAAAAATACAGATTGCAGAAGGAGAAAAGGAAGTTTGGAAGGGTAAATCATGGGAGGTGGATCCAGGAGGAGTTAAGGGGAGATATGGGGAGGCTGAATATTAGGAAAACATGCATTACAAAACATAAACATAAACATGCATTACAAAATTCTCAAAGAATTTATAAAATTATTATATTGATAAAATATCAAAAATACAAAGACAATTATGTAATCAATATGAAAACAAAAATTAAAAAGGAAATCCCATAAAGCACATCTTTGTAATTGTGATGTGTCTTGGTGGATGCAGTAGGCAAAACAGTGAATTGTAAAGATCTCCAAGTACAGATCATGGAAAATATGAATATTTTATTTCCCTTGGCTAAAGAAATGATTATAAAGGTTTTTGTAGATGTGACTAGGGTTTGTAATTTTCAGATGGGAACATTATCCAGATTGCCCGTTTTAGCCTAGTCCTTCAAATTAAGAATCTTTCCTGGCAAAAACTAAAGAGAGATACAAGTGAAGAAGAATCCAAGAAGAGCAACCTCGTAGACTTTGAAAAAGAAAAAAGGAGAGCACTAGACAAGGAGTGTGGGGGACCCATAAGAGCAGGGCAAGGAAAATAGGTAGATAGATAGGTAGACAGACAGATGATTGATAGGCAGACTGATAAATAGATAATTGATAGAGTGATTATTGATAGATAGATGATAGAGATAGATAGATAGATAGATAGATAGAGGATGGATGGATAGATAGATAGATAGATAGATAGATAGATAGATATAAACACACACATAAGTATTCTTCTGTTGAGTATCCAGGATAGAGCACAACCCAGTAGATCACTGAAGATCTGTGGGACTTCTGATATACCAGCTACAGAATGACAAATTTGTGTTGTTTTATTGCCGAATCTATATTATTTGCTATACTAACAACTGAAAACTAAATTACTGGAAAATATGTATGAGACTAAAAATGGTGTTAAGTATTCATGAAAGGATCTTGTATTCCTGAAAGTGGACCAAGGTGAACCAAGGACCTCTCAAGAGAACCCCCACAGAAGCACAGCTTGGCATTCCCTCAGCCACATGCTTTCACTTCATGATAGTACTTTTTTTCTGTTTGTATGCACATCTTTAGTGGTTCTAGGCAAAGAATCCAGGGTCTTACATATTTAGAAAAATGTTTATTGACTTACATATCTGTGTGTGATATTGACTTTTAAATCAAAAGTATTACAGACACGATTCACAAAGTCACAGAACCTATACAATATTTTGAATCTATACAAAAATATGTTTAGAAAAAACTTAAGGCTCTTGAAAAAGCATTGTAGAGCAAAGAAGTCTCTTTGGTGCTTTCCTTCAAATTCATCTCTTAATGATCTTTCAGTCATGATCAACTACCTACCCATTACATTTTAATACTAAACTACTTACAATTCACTGACAATATTTTATGTTATATTTCTTCATGTCAGTGCTGGTGAAAGTCATGTAAATGCTTCAAGAATGAAATGGACATAGTTCCTGTCTTTCTCAAGCTTACCTTATATCTGGAGAAGGAAACTGTAGGCACAGCCAAAATACTAATATATACCTCTTGGTTGATTAGGTCAACTTCTAGTTCAAACGTAGGGTGGTGTAGAATTACTTCTAAAACATAAAACACATAGTTATAAAATGTTTATTTTATTTATGGTAGAAAGAGAATAGAAAATACCATTCTTATTCTGATTCTACTTGCAGAATATTATCTGTATTTGATAAACTAAAAAAAACTTACACTGGGCCTAGTGGCACATGCCTTTGATCTGATGAATTTGGGAGGCAGAGGCAGGTGGATCACTGTGAGTTCAAGGCCAGGCTGGTCTACGCAGTGAGTTCCAGGCCAGCTTGGGCTACAGGGAGACCCTGACTGAAAAAGATTTAAAAAAATCTTAAATGCTTAGTGAGCAAACCTACAAAGTAGGCTCATGCACACCAGATTATTTTTTTATGAATCAAAGTTTGAGTTTATAAATATTATTAAAATATTTTATTTACTATTTTTATTTTATGTATATGAGTATATTGCATGCATGTATGTATATGCACACTAGTCTCATTTATATTTTAGATTATTTAGATTATTTTTAGATAATAATCCTTTAATGCACATTTCCACTTGAAAGTAGTGCTGTTGACTAGATTTTTTCATTCTGAAAACAAAACAAAACAAAAACACTGTTAACAGTTATCTAGCAACATTAAAGGAAGTATTTAGGGCACCATACTGTAGTGTGCATGAGAATTGCTCTCTAAGATACTGGAGTCTGTTAAGGAGAGACACTTATATTGTTAATGTGAAGTAGGTTTCAAGGAAAATAGATTTTCTTTTTTTGAAGATGGGTTAACAGTGTAACAAGCAGGAGAACAAAGGAAAAAATAAAACCTTACAAAGATAAAATGTAATTGCACACAGGTAACAGACAGGTGGAGTAAATGAGTGACACATTCGAGGAAGAAATTGTGCACTTAAGTTATATAATAAAATATTCTCCATGGCCACAAATAAATACAATCTATTTTCTTTACATGCAAATCTCTCTAATACACATTTAACAGACTTTTGCAGAGGAAACAGTACATATAAATGCACAGTCAAACTAATTGAAATAGAGAGAGACACGAAGAGAAGGGAGTATTCAGTAAGACAGCGTGACTGGCAACAGAGATGGAATTAGCAGGGATCTCAATGATAGGTATAGAGATGAGATGTAGTCTTCACATTAACAACAGATCTTATTTTGAAGAGAAACTGGGGCACAGCGCGTAAAGCCACTCCATTTAAAAAGTTGAATCAACTTATTAAAATAAAAGTGCCACATGAAATCATATATGGGTTAGAGTCAACCAGGGACAGGAAGCATTTTGCAACTGCTCTCTGAAGTAATGCTTTGTTTGGATGTGGAAGAGTAGAATGAAATTTTAGGCTGAAGATAAACATTTCTAAAAGTCTATGTTTAGTTTAGGTTCACAGCTAACACAATATAAACCAAGAGATTTCAGTGTAACACATTTTTAAATTTTATTCCTTCTTTGAAAATTTTCTTGTTGTGAATCCTAAGAAAGGACACAGAGGATGGCATCCAGTTTTGCAGAAATGAGAATATATTCTTCTAAATTTGTGCTCTAATACCTTTATCAAAATATCAGGGCCTGCATAATAAATTCATGAATCAATTAGCTGGTGCCATTGCCTCCAGAAGGAATTCCAATGAGCTATTAGCTATAAAATTTTGCACTGGCACCAAAGATGGCAAAGCACTTCCATCCTAAACGATGGTGCTAATTCCAGGACAGACTGAAGTACACGAACTGACAAGCATTGATTTTAAAGGTCGCGGAATTTCCTTTATAGTCTTCCATCCATAAGCCTTTGATTGCAGTCTCACAGACAATAAATGTCAGACCAAAAGTAAATCACAAGGGTTTTTTTGATAATCAATTGTTTATTCATAGTCTCATTTTCAAATACTATAGTTAGGTTGTAAGTTATTTGAATGAACTGAAGATACCAAATTTTGTGTCTTAAAAAACAAAAGGGGAAAAAAATCAAATCATCATTTTGAAATATGTGCTCAAGCATATGAACATCTTTTCTCAGGCAGTTCTCCCTTATGAATTCTCATTATTGAAAATGATTTTCCCAGAGAGAGTTTTCATATGAACATCACTATAATTCTATTTCAGTGTCTCCGCATCATTTTCAAACACTGTGTAACACATGAGAATTTAAGCATAACTTTGCTCATTTTTCTGGGTGCTTTCCTTTCAACTTACTAGAACATATCTCTCCTTTTCCCTTTCTCTTTTATTCCTTCTAATTTTCTCTTTCTCTTCTTTACTCTGCTATCTCCCGTCTTCCCTTAGCCTCAGCTCCTATTTTTTTTTTTTTTTAACTTCAACAACCACTTGAAATTAATAGATCCCCAGGAAAAGGCTTCCTTTTACTTCCTGGTCTCTTGGGACTGTAGTTCATGGCAAAACCCTATTAGCTTATTTTGATGTTTTCATCTTTCTGTGATTGGGAACTAGTCCATGCGGTCAAAACACACAATCTTCAAGGGCACTAAGTGGATTTTCAGATCGCCTGTAAAGAGGAATGATCTTCAATAAAACATTAGGCCCCTGCCAAAGTTGACTGTCTTGAGTGTTAACAACATCTTAGTGGTGCCTGAGTTTTTATCGTACGTTTACACTCCCATGAACATGAATTCTGCCTGGCTCTAGTGCTTTAAAATGAAGACTTGCATGCAAATATGGCCTCTGGGAAAGTTACCTCAGGGCTAAAGTACTTCCATCAGTGCAGCATTAAGCGTCACACTCGGTCTGGGGTGGCTTAGTTGGCCTCAGATTCAGTGTGGCTCATGTCTTATTAATATGGTGAGATTGTCCCTTTTTTTCAGCCTCCCACAGCAGGTGAGCTTGTCATATTCACTGAGAACGAGAGAAGATTGCCAAGCACTTGCGTGAATTGTTTCCACAGTTAATTTCTGTTGAGAGGCAGGCAATATAAAGAAAGTTTGACTTGACTTCCAGAACATTTGTAGAGGATTTGATACAACAAACCTCCACCACTTTGCTCTTCTTTGAAATCATTCCATGTGCCTTCCCTGGATAACACAGCCTGTGCTGAGAATAGAGAGTTAATGTCTTCAAGTACCTCTGTAGTTAATGGAAAGATGGCTCACTATACGGTAAACTATATGTGCGTTGTGGAAATAAATTTAAAACTATAGTCGGAATAAACTCTTAAAAGGTTTAACATGCCTCAGCATATGTTCCCATGGTAGGAACATAAAAAATGCTGACCTTTAAAAATATAACAAGCGTTTAAAATAAAAACCCTTTCAAATATTAACCTATTTTCTGTATGGAGCGTGCCATTATACATAAGGAATATTCTTGCCAATTAACAGAAATTAACATTTAACGTGTTCAATAATTTACAAGAGAATCCATTTTACATTAAATTTCTATTTGGAAAATCATACCTTTTATCAGTTGTTTGCTGAAGCTGCAGACTCTTTTCTTCGCTTTAACAAGATTGAATGAGGGGAGATAAAAATTCTGTTCTAAAAATAAGTAATCTGGATGAATGGATTATATGCATTCATGTGATCTAATTACTAAATGTTGGGATAAGATGAACCAACTTATATTTTTGTATCATTGATACATTTTACTTTTATGTATCATATAATAATAAAATATTTGGGTAAAAGAACACATAAAAACATATATATTCATCCCTAAAGTATAAAAAGTTAACCATTATATTGAGTTAAAATTAACTTAAAATCTCGGGTTTTAAATTAATGTAAATGCTACACATAAGAAAAGTCAGGTAATATTCCAGCCAATATTTAACATATTGATTAAATCACACAAAAGTTAAAAGTGCTACAATAAATACCCAATGAACTTTGCAGTCTTGAAAGGCTGCATGTATAAATCTATTTATAATTCTTATTATTTAATTATATACTGATCAAATGCATATTGTCAGTGGCTTTCCAAAATTTATTTGTGGTTTTGACATCCTTATCCATGAAATCCTTTATTCTGTCTTATTAATTATTTAATCATAATATTTCTAGAATAAGTAAATGAGATCTAGAAGCAAAAGTTTATAGTTGACACATTAAAAAATATAAGCTAGGCTGAAGATTTACTGGATTCATTTTGTCTCATAATCAAAAATTAATATAAAAAGTGTTATCACTACTTTATTACCCTTAAAATGGATATGTTTTGGACATACTATTATTAAAATAACATGTACACCTAAAAATGAGAACATTGCAATTGTAGAATTGGGAATCATTTTGTAGGTTTTTGTCTAATCAATGTTTTACAATGCATTTCAGTTATATTTGAGTGAAAATTGGTTTATTTATTTTTTAAGTGGAGAACTGACACTTAAAAGTATTCTATACAGCAAAATAGTATATTGAATCATGTACTTTGAAGGTGTTATGCAGGTAGTAAGATATAAAACTGCAAGACTCTAATTATTGGCCAGAGGAATGGGATCTTGAGGATGGGAGGAGATGCAATACCCTGATCCTGAACTGTCCTGAAGGTCGTTCATTGAAAACTACCTATACCCTGTTCCAGGATTCCTTCACATATGATAACTACATATTTGGATTGAACCAATGGTCTCCTTGGTGCTTGTCTTATCTCATGCCTTGAGTGTATGCTGCCCTCTGCTCTGCGCTAAACTCCACCTATCTTCTATGGCATACTCTATGTGTCTCATCTGAATACTTTCAAGAAAGATACCCAGGACTAGGGAAGGGGAGTCCACAGAAAGATCTTGGATATAAAATAATGAACAACAGTTTCAAATGCAATACATTTCCACTGGTAAGCATGTTCTAGAAGACTGTGGTTAATACAACAATTATTCAAGCTTAAAGCATGCTTAGTGAAGCTTAATTTAGGCTACTCTGTTGACTCCTGCTTGTTCAAAGGCAACATCACCTGACACAAAGTTTCTGTCAATGTTTGAAAAGAAGCACATGCTTTACAATCATTTACTCAAATTTAATCCCTGTCCCATGCTATACACTGTAAAGAAGTTTGGCTAAATAAATTCAAACACATTTATTTTCTCTATCTCCAGTACATGAAGATAACATTTCTAACATAAAATTACATAGATTACATAGTAGATTTATATGTGGTAATACATGCTGACACATTGGGCTGGAACTTTATTTTAGAATTTTAAAGAAGTTTCCTTGAAGTTCCTGTTCCTTTGTTACTAAAACGGTCATTAGCTAGGAGCCATGATGAAGAGACTTCAGGTGCACTCAGAGTTACTGACAATAATTAGGTAGGTTATCCTTAAGTATCTGAGTAAGCATAATCTAAATGCTTATGTCCTCAAAACAGAGAGAAAATTTTTTTGCTGGAATCACAGATTTGAAGCAGACATCAGGTAAGAAGAGGAATGAGGGCAAAAGGAGGTAAGAGAGATTCAGGGTATGTGGACTAGATGTGCCATTTCACAGGTAGATGCACAATATGAGGAGGGATCTGGGAGACCTTGAAAAGTCAAGTCCCCTCTCAGCTGACAGTCAACAACCAAACAGGTGCCTGTCTCTGCTTGTAAGAACTGAATTTACACAACTTCAATGAACTCTGTGACACACTCACCCCCAGAGATTCTTGGAAAGAATGCATCCCCAGTGAGAATATGTTTGAGTGCTTGAGACTGCAAGTAATTAGCCCTTGTTTGGATTTCTGTGCAACCTCCTCCACCTGCAAAAAGAAGAAACTAAGTTTGTAGTAATTAGCTGCAGCCATAATGGTGACTAATACGTACTTAGTTGCTGAGCAGAATTAATGGTAAATGCACCTTCATGGAAGGTGAATTCAAGGAAGCCTTTACCAATTGATATAATTAGTATAAATTTAAAATGGTTAGTCTTTTATAACATGAAAAATAGTTAACTTACCCTTCAGTGAGAGTAAATCAATTCCTTTTAGTTTTAAAACCCATAGTGATTATACAAACAAAAACTAGGAAGCATAGGAATGTAGCTCTGCAAGTTGTTATGGTCTGAATGTATCCCTCAGAATTCATGTCTGAAACTCAATTACCAATGTGATAATATTAAGAGCTAGGTGATAAAGAAGGAAAGCAGGGACTTCATTGATATGTTTAGTGCTTCATAAAATAATTAAGAGGGGTGAGTTTCTAGAGAGATAGCTTTGTTTGTCACACAAAACTGTCAACCTGAATTCCATCCCCAGAGTCCACGTGAAGAAAAAAGTAGGTGTTGGTGGTGCATGCTTATAATCTCAGAGGTAGTAACAGGCAGGGATCCTTGAGATTCAATGGCCAGCCAGCCTAGGTTATACTAGCATGCTGCCCCCACCCCCTGAATTCAGCAAGAGTTTTACTTTCCTCCTTTCTGTGACCAAATACCTAACACAAAGCAACTTGAGAGAGGAACATTTTATTTTGGCTCAATATTTGAGAGTACAGTCCACTGTGGTAAAGAAGTACAGAGACACAAGCAGCTCCTGGCTGTGGTGGCCAGAGAGTGAAGCTTCTTGTACATATCTCAGAGTACCTGATGAAGAGAAATTAATGCTGATGCTCAGCTGGCATTTTCCTTTTTTCCCACTTAATGCAGTTTGGGACTTGAGGCCATAGGTTCATTCACATGTAGGTATGTTTTCCATTTTTCTTAATTCTCCCTGGAAATGCCTTCACAATCAGGCACAAATGTATGAGTTACTAATGAACTGTTTGTTTGGCAACCCAGTCAAATTGATAGTCACATTTAACTATCACTGGGAGTCTCTTCCTGTTCCTTCCAGCCCTTTCTCCATGTGATCACCCCATCTTCATCCCTTATAGAGGAAGCAGCATTCCTTGTGCCATCTTGTAAGCAGAAACTTGGACCAAACTTAATTTCTATTCCCTATAAGTTATGAGCCTAGCATATTCTGTTATAATAGCAGGTATGAAAAAAGAAATTAGTAGGCATCAAATGGATCTCATCCATTAGGGGCATATTATAATGAAAGCCCAAGTAAGAGAAGTCAGTTCAGATAAATAAATAGAGTGGTAAATGATGGTATAGATTGCTAAGTTTGACTGCATTAAGCATAGCTTTCCAGTTCTATCAATATAGCCATGGTTAATTTTGACTTGATATAAAACTAAACTTAAGCCATGCTCATTTTTCTCCCTGATGATCCACATAGTTTAGTGAGTCATTTCTCTCTTAGTTTCTATTCAAGTAGTCCATAATCAATAATTTTCTTGTCTATAAAATTATAAACTATACATATATATGACAAAGGAATGTGAATCAAATTCTAAAACTATATTTTTTAGCATGTGTGTGTGTTTGTGTGTGTGTGTGTGTGTGCGTGTGTGTGTGTGTGGTCTTGTGTGGGTGTGAGCAATGGTTGACAAAGTACAGGAGTGCACATGTGGTGGTCAGAGGAAAACCTTGGATATCAGTCCTTGCCTCTACCTTGTTTCATTCAGGACCTTTTGATGTTCCCTGATGTATATACTTGGCTAGCTGTTCTGTGACCTTCTGATAAACATCCTGCCTCTGCTTTCTGCCTCCCCATAAAAGTTCTGGGATTACCTGTGGGTGTTCTGCTAGGCCTTGCTCTTGTATAGGTTCAGAGAATTTGAACTCAGGCTGTCACACTTACATGGCAAGCATTTTACCCCCTGAGACATTTCCCCAGCCCTTCAAATATTTTCATACAGTGGTCTGTCAATGATAATATTTTCATTCCTCCTTTTAATATTTCCAGTTTTCCCCATCCATGTAGACAGGAGAATGTTCCATTTTGCCCTCTGTATATTCTGTTATTAGAAAAGCATAAATAGTTCTATCAGGGAGTACAAACACCCCAAATTCCTCACATTTTCATCTTCACCATTTCCAATGAATTTATGTGTTCTTATTTTACTCAAGTTTTAACCAAAATAAGTTATAAGATAGCAGTGGATCAGCACATGCATTAAAGAAAAGTATATTCAGAAACAGTGGACATTCAATAGCTACTCGGTGCCATGCAGCAATGCTAGCATGGTCTGTCAAACTAAAGGAAACACTGAGGCACTCATGTTTCCTCAGTAACATAAATCAGGCAGGCTATTGTGACTCTCTTCTAAAGAACAGGTCCCCAGACTCCATTTTCATCATGTAGCACCATCCGTGGGAACTATCTAACTTTTTTTATTGTTATTATATGTGGCCAAACAGTTTCTCTACAGGAAGCCAAAGAGTACAATTTAAAGGCTGTCTTCTATGATACATTTTCCTGCATTTTTAATCCTTACCAATTTAGTCATCTTTACAGTTTCACGTTTTCTTTTAAATATATGGTTGAATGACAAAAAGGATTTTTTTTTTGTCTATGTAAGAAAATTTTTACTGCATAGCCCCATTCTATAAACATTGTATGTGGTTCAATATTCAATTTGAAGATCAGATCACTTTTGAGAAATGACTGCAGAGTAGCATAGATTGAAGTCAGCGCATTGTATTTAATTAGGCTTATTTTTATGAGCTGTTCAAGATTATTTCAACTGTGATACTATTTTAGACTCTCTCCTACTGGGCTATAATTATTGACACTGTTTTCCACAAACCACAGCGTTTTGACTGAGCAGTGATTTCACCTTCGTGTTTCTGTCACGTGGTTAAACTAATAAGCTAAAATTTTCAGCAAAGCATACTGTATGTGTAAAAACAATTGAAACTCAGTAAATGCAGTTATGTGGAAACATTAAAAGGAAATGTCACACCATAACATTTACCTGCTATGTTTTATGCTTAACCCTTTAGCACTTTTGTTGTTTCCTGAGCTGAGATTTGTAACTTAAAAAGCTTTTATTAAAAATGCAGAGTCTAAATAGAGCACTCAACCAACCGTAAATTCTCTCTATTAGACTTCTTTGCAATGACAAATGAGTGTGAACATGCAATAAACCTTTGAATACAGTGATTTAAAGCTAAACAGGACAGGAGAGGATTTCTATCAAGAGACTGAATACAATTCAGTAAAGGGTAGGGAGACCATGAGGTGGTTCCCGCTTTACCCTTTCGTTTCCTTAAATCAGGAAAGCATACTTAAAATGCAGAATATTTATTAAAGTTCTTTGAGTAGTATTAACTTAGGTCATAAAAGACACAACAACTCAGATGAACAACGATGTGATTACAGGCCCCAGACCTCAGCTCCTTTGAAAGGATTGCCCACAGGAAAGAGCAATTCATAGGAAGTGTCACTTCATAGTATTAATTTTGTTTACTTCATGGTATTAATTTACCTTTCATAGGTGACTTCTTTTAGATGTTCTAATAGGAACCTAGTGTATGTAATTGCTTTGATCCATATTAACTATCTGAAAGCTTAAGGGTGAGCTATCTAAATATCATATTTACCCTTAATATTATTTTCTTTAATATCATATTTAAACTCAGATGATGAAAAATTTTAGACCCTGTGAAATTTGTAGATGAATGAGTTGGGGATGAAATGTAAAAATCATTTGCCTTTTAAATAAGAAAAACTCAAGGACCTTAAAATTATTGTACTTTATTTGGTCATGTATACTAAATTAAAAAAATATTTTAAATTAGATACAGTACTGGAAACCAAATCTCGACAACATCCATATGCAAAGTTCATTTTACTTCACTTGATAACAACTAGAAACTCAAAATCTATGTGACTAAGCAAGCTTAATTCCCTTTCACACTGTATATTAATTCTTACACAGCAACATGGAACCACAAACATGAATTAAGCCTGAAAGCTGACTGAGTACCTACCATTTTAAACATTAATTGCTACTTCAGAAGAAGAGTGAATGCTGAAAACCATCAGTCCAAAAGTAAGAGTCATGAGTCGTATAATGCTCATAAGTAGTTTATCTGAACTACTCACACACAACTCTGCAAAATTCTCAGGAGTCAAAGGATGTTATTCTTCCACATACTTAGAGTGGGAGTGATACATACTTGTTTGATGGTGTATTAGTCTTATCTTGGTTACTATAATAAACAATAGACAGCTTACTTATTAAGACAAGAGGATTAAATAGCTTACAATGTTGCAGGTACAACAGTATGTCCCTGGAATCAGTTCTCTTTTGATGAGGGCCACATAGCCCTTGAAGTCCCAATGGTAACAGAACATGTAGGCATGAGAGACCATGTGCCACGAAAAAGGCAGAAAGAGACTTGTGGGCCAGAAGAACTCATTTTTATTTTATTTTTATTGAATTTTTGTGACTTCATACAATATAGTGTAATGATATTTAAATGTCCTCCCTCATCCACACCATACCCCAAGCCCCCTGACCAATGGAATGTACTCTCTCTCTCTCTCTCTCTCTCTCTCTCTCTCTCTCTCTCTATATATATATATATATATATATATATATATTCTATAGGGTCCATCCATTGGGCACTCCAAGAATTCTATTCCTATAAGATACTGTCTTTCCCCCTCCCAGCAACCATCAATTGCTAAGAATTCCTTAGGTTGACCTGGGATTTCTTACCTACTTCCTAACATCTATGCTGGGATTTTGTCTGGTGTGAGCTTGCACAGAACTTGTTCACACTGTCATCACTGCTGTGAGTTCATAAGAGTATCTGATTTGCTGTTTAGAAGATGTTGTTTCCTTGCAGAAACACCCCTCTGGCTGTTGCAATTTTTCTGCCTCTTCTTCAATAATACCTGAGTCTTAGGATGCAAAGGTTTATAGGTTTCTTATTCAGGAATAAGTACTCTGTGGCCTCCTGTTCTCTGCACATTGGCCAATTGTGGGTTTCTGTGTTAACCACCAACTGCTGTAAAAAGAAATTTCTCTGGTGAGAGTTGAGTGATGCATTCATCCTATAGGTAGAGGTTAAATTGAACATGTGTCACTTAGGGTAAAGCATCCAACAGACACTTTCAGCAGTTCTCTAACTCCGTAATAGTCTCCATCTGTTGCAAAAAGATGCTTCTTTGGTGAGGGGTGAAAGGTACACTTGTCTGTAAATATGAAGATGCATATTTATAATAAAGTAGGGAATTACATTGTTCTAGGAATGTTGCAAAAGCAGGTTTTTCTCTAGGCAACATGACCTCTAAGAATGTGTATTTGGCTCTTTGCGATACCACTCATGAGTTCCCTCACATTGAACAGTACTTCATTTCAATTAGACAGCTGTTGATTACTCACAAGATATGAGTAGAACTACTGTACCAATAGCCAGTACTGGGCCAGTCATTGTTGCGTATTAAGCTTTACAGAAGCACAGGATCACTGATTGCTTTTCTGCTGAGGCAGATTGTATAATATCCTCATACACAATGATGGTTTATTTTCAGGGAGGAGGTGTCCAGGTCAGATACAGCTTGATTGTTCCAAGTCTTATTTCTGAAATGTGGACTGTCTTCTGCAATAGAGTCTTACTTTCATGTTTTGGAGGGCAATCAAGGGCTGTGGCAATAGACTGGGTTATAGTTGGAGTCTCTTGGACTACCCTGAACAACAACTTGAAGGTACTGTGCTTTTGGTTCTATAGCCTTCAGCTATACATGTGAAGTAGAATATTTCTTGTATGTATATTTTTTTCAGTAGGACTTTGACCTAGTACATTCACCTCTGTTTTTTTCATAACATCTAAGTTTTATTTATTTTTCCCCTCACTCACCATGTATTACCCTCTTATTCCCTCCTCAGTTAAAGTACTCTGCCTTTTCTCCAATCCCCCATAATCACATCTTTCTTCTACTATCCCCCTCTCTCAAGCCCCTTCTTCCCTTTTACCCCATGGTTCCTTTCCATTGTCTTGGCTTTGCAATTAAATCAGGATATATACTCTTGCATCTAAGGATTTGAGGTAAGATCCACAAAAGAAAGAGAACATATGTTGCTTGGTTTTCTGAGTCTGTGTTATTTCACTTAGTATAACATTTTTTAGTCCCATCATCTACTTGCAATTTCTTGATTTTTGTTTTTCTTTACCACGAGTAGAGCTCAATTGTATCAATGTATCATGTTTTTATTACCCATTCATCAGTTGAGAGACATTTAGGTTGTTTCCATTTCTAAAGTATTGTGAAAAAAGCAACAATAATCATGGCTAAGCATGTATATCTGTAGTAGGATGAGTCTGTTGCATATATGCCAAGGAGTGTTAGGACCAGATCATATAGAATATGTATTTTCAGTTTTTAAAATTCTTTTTATTGAATATTTGTGTATTTTGTACAAAACATTTAAATCAATCTTAATCATTTTTAACCCTCTTCTCCACTGGCACCCTCCCATAATCCCCCAACTGGAATTCATATATTCTGTCATTTGTGTTAAGGACTATTGTTTCAAGTTAGTGACCCCAGATGCTCCTCAGTGCCAGTTCATCTACTGAGATCTAGACAGCCTACCTAGAGTCTCTTGCTTTAGGAAGATCAATTCTTCCTCACCCAGAAGTAATCAACTGCCAATACTTCTTCAGCTAAGATTGGGGTCAGCTGTCCATTTCCCCAGTTCTATGCTGGATTTTTGTCTGCCTGAGTTTGAATGGATCCTGTGCATACTGGCACCATCACTATAGCTTCATATGAGCAGGGTCCCAGGAGCTTGTAGGACTCTATTTAAATATGGTCATGTACCTCCACCCTGATTCTTACAATCTTCCCATCCCCAATTCCTCAATGATCCCTGAGCCCAAAATAGGAGTAATTTGATATATGAGTCTTATCGAAGGACCAGCATTCTTAGAGTCTCAGTATTTTGCTGTTATTATTCAGTGTTACTACCACATGTTTATTTTTTGCCTCCACATTAAATTTTTAGATTGTTTTTCTTTGTAAACAAGTTTTTGAGTGTACAAGGGTCCTGTGCATGCCAAAACTTTGCTGTAGCTTCATATGAGCTGTGTCCAAGGGGCTTGAAGGACTCTATTTCCATATGGTCATGCACTTCCTTTCTGGCTCTTACAATCTTTCTGCCCCCTCTCCCATGATGGTCCCTGAGCCCTCAGCAGATGTAGATTAATACAGGAGTCCTTTCCAAGGTCCAGCATTCTGCAGACTCTTAGTCTCTACACTTTGGCCATTTGGCACATTTTGCATTCCTGATTTTCTGTTGCACAACAGAGCTTCATTAATGAGAAATGAGATGTTCATTGATGTCCTCTTTACCCCTTGTTCAATGTTCCATGAGCCTTATGTGTAGAGGTTGCACTGTAAGATGTGCTACCTAGACTTGAGCAATTCACAGATAATGTCTGTGTGTGACCAGTTGTGGCACTCTCTAATAGTTTCCATCTGGTGACTATGATATTTGTCTGTAAATATAAGGATACATATTTTGCACACAGAAAGAAATTACATTACTCTAGGGATGTGACAGTCTTGGAGTTCTTCTAAGATCTACGATCACCCCAGCCATATGTACTTGACCATGTTTATAGTAGCACACACGAGTTTTCTCCCATTGAGTGGGCTTTTAGTCCAATTAGACAGCTATTGATTGCCTTCAAGATAAAAATCCCACTACTGTACCAATGTCTTATGCTGTGCCGGTCATTGATGTGGTTATTTGGTCTTGAAGCTGGTGTTGGACCATTGACTGATGTTCTCCCTTGGCACTTTGCATAGTGCTTTCCAAAGATATGATAGCTCGCCTTCAGAGAAAGTGGCTTTAAGGTCAGTTCCAGCTCCATTGGTATAAATCCTGTGTCTGAAGTATGTTCTATCTTACCTTCAAATTCTGGGAGGTAATCAAGGGCTATGGCAATAGCCTACGTAGTTTTGGGAGTCTTGTGGACCACCCTGGTCAGCAACTCAAAGAAAGATTTCTCCTGTATGGCACTGTTTCTTGTAGATATACAAATGGACTCATGCAGAGATACTGTATGCTTAATTTGTCATTAGATTGTTGGACTGGTTTCATTTTCTCTGTTTTTTTACACTAGCTAGGAGTTATCTCTACATTCTCTTTCCCTGTCTAACCCTTCCACCATGTTTTCCCCATTTAAAATGTCCTCATATTTTTCATTTCTCCCTTGAAAATGCCAATCTCCTACTGTCCCACCTCTGGAGCTCCTTCTTTCCCTTCATCCCCAAAGTTCCTTGCATAACCCTTCCTCCACCTTCCCATGTAAATACTCCCATTTTATCCATTTCTCCTTTAGTAGCACCCATCTCTTACTGCTCTTCTTGCTTAGGTTCTTTCTTTCCCATTACCTCCCTCTTTTCTTTACATTATCCTAGTTTCTGCAGCTATATCAGGATACATACTCACATATAAAGACTTGGTGCTAGGATCCACATATGAGGGAGACCATACGTCATTTGTTTTTTTCTGAGTCTGTGTTACTTCACTTATTATAACAGTTTCTAAATACATCTGTTTACCTGCAAATTTCATGATTTCATCTTTCTTTACTTCTGAGTACAATTCCACTGTGTAAATGTACCACGTATTTATTATCCCCTAGTAAGTTGATGGACACTCAGATTGCTTCCATCTGTTAGCTACTGTGAAAAGAGCAGCAGCAAACATGCATATACAAGTATCTCTGCAATATGATTATTCCCTTGGCTATATGCCAAGGAGTGGTATAAGCGAGTCAGGTACCTTTTCATCAGATGCTTGCAAGTGTTTGCCTGATTATCACAGCCAAACTTGTTGAGTGGTACACACCACAAGAAAGGAGAGTCTGGGAGAGTTAGCCATGCCCCCCAACCAACCAGTTGCCCTTAGTTACATGAGAGGCAGGGACAAAGGGTACTTAAGTGGAGGAAGTCATAGAGTATCTCTCTCATGATTTTGTACGGTGGCTGGGAAGTCAGGATCCATGCCTGGATGGAGATTTTCTAGTGCTTAGTAGAGCTCCATTGTGTAAATGTACCACATTTTCATTATCCACATGTCAGTTTAGGGACATTTAGGTTGCTTACATCTCTTAGCTACTGTGAAAAGAACAGCAACAAACATGGATATACAAGTGTCTCTACAATAGGATGAGTCCTTGGATATGCCAAGGAGTGGTATAACTGGGTCAAATGGTAAGTTCATTTTTAGTGTTTTAAGAGTTCTCCACATAGCTGTCCATAGGGGTTATACAAGTTTGCAATCCCACCAGCAGTGAATAAACATTCCTCTTTCCCCACATCCTCCCCAGCATTTGGTATCATTTATTCTCTTGATCTTAGCCAGTCTGACTGGGGTAAGATGAGATTTTAAAGTGGTTTTAATTTGCATTTACCTAGTTACAAATGGTGTTGAACATCTTTTAAGATGCTTCATAGCCATCTTTACTTTTTCTTTTGAGAATTCTCTGTTCATCTTCTTAGCCCATCTTTTAATTGGGTTACTTCTTGTCTTGAGTCTCTGTTTTTTGAGTTTTTTATATATTGTGGATATTAAACCTCTGTCAGATGTGTCACTGGTGAAGATTTTCTCCCATTCTGTGGGTTTTCTCTTTACTTTCTTGTTTATTTCTTTTGATGTACAGAAGGATTTTAGTTTAATGAGGTCGCCTTTATTGATTCTTCACTTTACTTTCTGAGAAATTGATGTCTAATTTAGAAAGTCCTTTCCTATGCCTATATCTTGCAGGTTACTGCCAATGTTTTCTTCTCAAAGTTTCTGAATCTCAAATTTCACATGGAGGTCTTTGATCCATTTGGTGTTGACTTTTGTGTAAGGTGGAAATTAAAGTTCTAGTTTAATTCTTCTATAGGTGAAGTTCCAGTTTTTCCAGTACCATTTGCTGAAGAGATGTCTTTCCTCCAGTGAATGTTTTTGGACCCTTTGTCAATTATCAGGTGGCTGAAATGAATGTATTCATTTTTTGGCATTACAATATGTTCCATTGACCCATGGGTCTATTTTGTGCCAATACCATGCTGTTTTTAAGAATATAGGTGTGTAATACAGTTTGAAATCTGGTATAATAATCTCCCCAGCATTGCTCTTTGTGTTCTGGGTTCCTTTGGCTATCCAGGGTCTTTTATGCTTCCTCTCCATCTTTTCATGTCTTCCTCAATCTCTTTCTTTAAAGATTTAAATATTTCATTGTAGAGATCTTTTATGTCTTTGGTCAGGTTTGTTCTGAGATTTTTTTTTCCCTTGAAGCTATTGTGATGGGAGAGTTTCCTCTTTCTCCAATTGCTTTTTATTGTTATGTAGAAAGACTATGGATTTTTGTAGATTAATTTTATAATCTGCCACTTTACTGAAAGTGTTAAACATTTCCAGGAGTTTTCTGGTGAATAATTTGTCATCGCTTAGGTATAATATCATGTCATATTCAAGACGGATAATTTGATCTCTTCCAGATAGTACTCCTTTAATTTCCTTCTCTTATCTTATTGTTCTAGCATGAGTTTCAAGCACTATAGGAAAAAGCAGTAGAGACGGTGGAAACCTTGTCTGGTTTCTGATTTTAATGGGAAAACTTCCAGTATTTTTCCATTTAGAATGATGTTTGCTGTTGGTTTACTGTATATAATTTAATTATGTTGAGGTGTGTTCCTTTCAGTCGGCTTCCCTGAAGGACTTTTCACATAAGTGCATGTTGAATTTTGTCAAAAGTCTTCTCTCCAGCTATTGAGATGATCATGTGGTTTATGTCTTTGTGTCCGTTTATAAAATTTATGACATTTATTGACACGTATATTGAACATCCTTGGATCTCTGGAATGAAGCCATTATGATCATGGATGATCTTTTTGATGTGCATCTGTATTCAGTTGGCAAGTATTTTGTTGAGAATTTTTGCATTTATGTTCATTAAGGATATGGGTCTGTAGATTTCTTTTTCATTTGTATCTTTATTTGGTTTAGGTTTTAGAGTGATGCTGACTTCATAGAAGGAATTTTGGAGTTCCCCTGTTTCTATCTTTTTGAATAATTTTAAAATAGTTTGGATATAGGTCTACTTTAAATTTCTGGTAGAATTCTGTCGTGAACCCATCTGGGCTTGAGCCAGGAAAGCTTTGTATTACTGGGTCTGTTTAAGTTTTTGATCTATCCTTGGTTTAGCTTTGGTGATTCCCATGATTTTAGACAGTTGTCCATTTCTTTTAGCTTTTCAAATTTAATAGCATATAGGCTTTTAAGGTATTCCCTTATAATATTCTGGATTATTTTGGTGTCTGTTGTAATTTTTCCCCTCTTATCTCTGATTTTGTTAATTTGGAGTTGCTCTTTTTTCTTTGGTTAACTGGGCTAAGGATCTTGTTTATCTTTTCAAAGATCTGGCTCTTGGATTCATTGGTTATTTGTATTGTTTTATTTGTTTCTTATTTCATTAATTTCTGCTCTGATTTTTGTTATTTCATCTTTCCTGCTGGGTTTGTGTTTTACTTGTGGCTGCCTTCCAGGAGCCTTGAATTGCAATGTTAAATCATTTATTTGTGCTTTTTTCTGATTTTTTAAATGTAGTTTCTTAGAGCTATAAACTTTCCTCTTAAGACTGCTTTAAAACTGTCTCAGAGATTTTGTTGTGTTGAATTTTCCATTTCATTTAATGCCAGGAGTATTTTTTATTTCTTTCCTAATTTCTTCTTTAATCCACTCATCATTCAGGAGTGTGTTATTTAATCTCCATGAGTTCCTATAGTTACTAGGGCTTCTCCCAGTGTTGATTTTAAGGTTAATTGCATTGTGGTCTGATAGAATGCACACAATTATTTAAATTTTCTTATATTTGTTAAGGTTTGTTTTGTGTCCCAATATGTTGTCGATTTTGGAGAAAATTCCATGGGGTGCTAAATAGAACGTGTATTCTTTGGTGCTTGGGTGGAATATTTGGTAGATTTCTGTTAGGTCCATTTGATATATGGTATTTTTTAATTCAGATATCTCTCTGTTTATTGTTTGTCAAAGAATAAGACAGCGGAGTATTGAAGCCCCCAGCTGTTTGTAAGTTGGGATTAATTTGTGTCTTAAAGTACTGTTTTTATGAAGTTGAGTTCAGTAGTTTGGTGCATATATGGTTATGATTGCAATATCTTCTTAGTTAATAGTTCCCTTGATCAGAATGAAATGACCCTCTTTATCTCTTCTGAATAGTTGCAGTTTGAAGTCCATTTTGTCAGGTATTAGAATTGCAACTCCTGCTTCTTTCTTAGAGCTATTACCTTGGATTATTTTTTCCATCTTTTCATGGAAAGGTAGTGCCTGTCCTTGAAAGTGAGATGGGTTTCTTGCACACAACAAAAAGTTGGATTTTGTTTCTAATCCATTCAACTAGTCTGTGTTTTTTGACTGTGGAGTTCAGTCCATTGATATTTAATGTTATTATTTAAACATATGTATTGGGTCCCATCCTTTTAATTTCTGTTTCCAATCTTGGTATAACTTTGTGTTTCCACAGTCATACCTTCATTTAGTTTCTTTTGCACCTTGGGTATAGTTTTTCCTTTCTTCTGCTCATGGTACTGCTTCAAGAATTCTCTGAAGGACTGGTTTTGTGGATATGAATTCTTTCTGTTAATTCATGTCATGGAAAATTTTTCTTTTCCTTTCAACTATAATAGATTTCTTTGATGGGCAAAGTCTTTTGTCATTTAGAACTGGGAATACTTTGGCACACATTCTTCTTACTTTCATAGCTTGCCTTGAAAAGTTAGCTGTAACTCTGATGGGTTTTGCTTTATATGTGACTTTTGTAGCTTTCAGTATTCTCTCTTTGTTCTATATGATTAGTGTTTTTACTATAATATGCAGTTTTTAATTTCTTTTCTGGTCCCGTCTATTTGGTGTTTTATGTGCTTCTTGTAATTGGATGGGCATGTCTTTCTTTATTTTGGGGAAATTTTTTCTATAATCCTGTTGATGATCTGGTCAGTACCATTATCCTGAGATCATTCTCCTTCCTCTATGCCTATGAGGTGCAATTTTGGTCTTTTCATGGTGTCCCACATTTCCATATTCCATTCCTGCTACTCCATTCCTGTGTTGTTAAATTTTTTTCATAATCTTTATTTGAGCATTCCAGTTCTTCAACTTTATCATCTAGTCTTGATATTCTATTTTCCATTTCATTCATTCTATTGTTAAGCCTTTCTCCTGAAGTTTCTAACTGACTTAGTTGAATGTTCCACTTTCCTCTTTATTTCAGACTGAGTTTCCTTCAGTATTTTTGTCTTTCTTGTGAATTCAGTCAGAAGTTTATCATTGTCTTCTTTTAGTTCTTTGATTTTTTTGTGTGTTCTTTACATTTGTTGAATTCTTTGTTCATGTTTATGATTATTTTTTTAAATAATTGGTGTCCTGGGTTATCTCTAAGAGGTTCTTGTTGTAGAACTCTTCTATAAGACTGTTGGTGTTTGGTGGGACCTTATTTTTGTTTTTCATATTATTATTTTTTGTTGTGGTTTTGGCAGGTGGATTTCTTTTGTGTGTGATTCTGGTGTGAGACTCAAGCCTTCCTTTGTTGACTTGAAATTTGTTTCTCTTTGTGTACTTGATGTGCCTTGGTTGCTTTCTTATAGAGTATAAAAAGTTTTTTTTTTTTACAGACTTCAGGTTCTCCTTTTTGATTTCATATATAAGAGACCAGATGGCTCTAGTTCAACTACTCAGGAGTTCTCTAGAGGCCCAAGTCACATGATAATCCAATGCTCTCAGGCTTATTCCTAAAGTCTAGGCTCCTCTAATGAGCAGGCACAGCACAATTTGGGAAGCTTACTAGGCCAGAGGTTGGTTTCAGGTGATCTCAAAGGGGTCTGTAGCAGTCTGAGTGCAAGGAAAGGTTGTCCTGCTGCAGAGGTTAGGGGCTGTATGTGGTCCCAAAGTATGGGGATGGGCACAAAGTGATTTGGAAAGTTTACCACCAAGCAGAGGCTAGATTCAGGTACTTTCATGCAGTCTGGAAAGTGCTGGGCCTCTATTAAAGAGTAGAGAAGCCTAGCCCAGAAATAGTGGGAGGGGCTGCAGATGGTCACAGTATATGGTGGTGGGCATGATGCCACTTGGAGAGCTTGCTGACATGCGGAGCTAAGAGGGTAGTGCAGAGAACTGGGCTGCTAACAGACAAGACACCTGTGCCCAAAGCTAGAAAGAAAGCAGGATGTGGGGCTGGGGAGACTGGAGTTGTTCAGACCATAGGGAAGTCAAAGCACAGTGAGCAGGATCAGACTTAAGAGGGTAGAATGCTGGTCTCAGGCATGCAAAGGCAAGTTTTGGGTAGGGACAGCCTGTGAAGGTTCTAACAAACTGGACTGAAAAATTGAGCTCCTGAGTGCAGGGGATCATGATGCAATGGGCAGGTCTTGACTAAGAATGTATTCCAGAGACCTGGGGTGCTAGAGCAAAACTGAGCCTGCGCCCAAATCTAGAAGAATAGGATGTGGGATTATTTTCAGTTTTTTTAGGTGTGAAGAACACAAACTGGAGGAAAGACAGCTTCTTCAACAAATAGTGCTTGTAAAATTGGATCTCCACTTTTAGAAGAATGAAATTAGACACTTACCTATAACCCTACAAAAAAAAAAAAAATAAGCTTCAAATGGATTGAAGACATCAGTGTGAAACCTGAAATGTAGAAATAGAATATTTAGGACAATACATGACATAGATGAAGGGAAGGACTTTCTAATTTCATTTTTCATACATGGAGACCCAATTTTACATGCAGCATTTGTTGAAGATGGTTCTTTCTTCCAGTGTGTGTTCTTGGCACTTTTTCAAACACCAAGTGACTGTAATTTTGTGTATTCATGTTTGGGTCTTCTCTTTTATTCCATTGCTCTACAAGTCTGTTTTGTGCCAATATCATGCTGTTTTTATGCCTATGGCTCTGTAATATAGGTAGAAGGCTGGTACGGCATTATAATTTGTGCTCAGAATAGCTTTGAGCATCCAGAACCTTTAATGTTTCCATATGAATTTTTGTATGTTTTTCTTCTATTGTGAAGACTATCATGGGGATTTTGATTGAAATTACACTGAATGTGCTAATTACTTTTGATGGGATGGTCATTTTCATTATGTTGATACTACCAATCAAGGTGTCAAGAAGTCTTTCCACCTCATTGTATCTTCCACATTTTTTTCTTCAAATGTTTAATCTTTTCATGGACTAGGTCTTTAAAGTCTTTTGTTAGGCTCATCCATAGATATATTTTTACTTTAGGGTATTGGGAATGGAAGTGAACTCTTTCTCTAATTCTTATTTGTAGAGAGAAAGAATACTGTTTTGTAGATTCATTTTTAAAATCATTTTAATTATTATTTTTAATTTATTTTATGTGAATGAGTGCCTGCATGTTTGTAAGTGCACACACATTGTGAGTGCCATGAAGGTCAAAAGAGGACATTGGATCCCTTGGAACTGGAGTTATACATGGTTGTTAGCTACCATATGGGTGCCGGGTACCAAACTTGAATCTTCCGCAAAAGCAGCCAGTGTTCTTAACCACTCAGCTAACTCTCCAAACCCTGTAGATTGGTTTTGTAACCTGTCAACTTGCTGAAAGTGTTGATCATTTCTCTAAGTTTTCTTGTAGAAGTTTTGGGATCGCTTCCACTCACAAGTTGCCTTTTATGCATGGTGGTAGGTGTGGTTCTCACTTCATTCTTCTACATGTGGAGATCGAATTTTACCAGCACCATTTGTTGAAGATGCTGTCTTTCCTCCAGTGTATTTTCTTGGCAACTTTGTGAAATACCAGGTGGCTGTAATTGTGTGTATTCATCCATGGGTCTTCTATTTTGCTCCAATGTCTGTTTTTGTGCCAATATCATGTTGTTTTATGACTATGGCTATGTAATATAGATAGAGGTCTGGTATAGTAATCCCCTTGGCATTATAATTTGTGCTCATATTTTCTTTGACCATCCATCATCTTTTGTGTTTCCATACGAATTCTAGTATGGATTTTTCTTCTTTTGTGAAGAATATAACGATTATTTTTATTGGCAGTGCATTGAATGTGTAAATAGTTTTTGCTAGGGTGATCATTTTCATTATACGGATCCTGCAAATCCATGAGTCTCCCTTTTAATTTTTTTTTATTAGAAGAATCCCATGTATCCCTACAGGCTAGTCAGGAGCTCTACAGGAGGCTGAAGGAGCCTAAGTCCATGTTGAGGTCATGGGTATCAACTGGGACAATTCTAATCAGATCATCAAAGAAGATGTGAACCCTGGAGCCAAGTAACTGGGGCTGGCTGCAAAGAGGGTAATGGTGGCCCATCAGTATGGGATCTGGTTATCTTTTCCAGCTGGTCAGGTACTCTCAGGCAGCCTCAACAGGACATGGTAAAGACCCAAGTGGAGTAGATGGGGACAGGATGGCTTGGTTCTTACCCATTAGCAGAGAAGGCTTGAGCCCTGTGGAACAGTAGGAGGGACTAGAAATGGTCTCAATGCAAGGGTATGGACAGGGAAGGATTTAGGTACATCACCCAGCTAGTCAATTGTTCTAGGGTAGTCTTAGTGGGCTGGGGCCAAGACCGGAGAAAGCTGATGGGAACAAAATGGACTGGTTCTAACTAGCTAGCAGAGAAGGCTCAAACTCTGGAACAGTGGGAGGTAATTCATACTCTTATAACAGCTTGCTTCCTCAAGAGTTCAAGGACATGTGAGCACTAATTTAATCACTTCTAAAGATATACCTCTTACTTAGCATAGATACTGCCTATTATTTACATTTTTCAGATTCCAGCACCTCAGCACCACCACTCTGAAGATGGAGTTCCCAACAATTAAAAATTGAGGAAACTGGGGGCTGAGAGATGGCTCAGCAGTTAAGAACACTGACTGTTCTTGCAGAAGACCTGGGTTTGAATCCCAACATCCATATGACACCTAACAACTAAATCCAGTTCCAGAGGATCTGACAGTCTCTTCTGTTCTCCACGGGTATTGCATGACACGGGTGCAGTTACCTACATGCAGGCAATACATGCATACACATAAAATAAAAATAATAAATAAAATATTTAAAAATTAAGGAAACCAACTAATACCATACTCAATACATTGCTCATGGATTAATATCTACCACACACTCATTTAGGACTAAACCATTTTACACATCCATAAATGCATATTTATGTATAGTTTTAATATGATAGAGTAGATCATAATTGCTTTCCATTTACTTGAATTTACAGTTCTGTGTGGATACAACTTTCAAAAAATTACCATTACTATTGAGCTACTAATTATAAAGGTAATCTGTTGCCACATTATATACATTTTTAATTTTCTGGATGCATATATAGTGCCAGACTTCTTTAATGGTTCTCCATTGGGGCTGTGTTGGCTTGTTTTTACTTAAATGTTATTAATGATAAAGCTTACCAACCTCAATGGCTTTTGAAAATTAGCATGATAATAGTACAGAATTGATGAGTTATAGCTTAATGGACATAAATGTCTTGAGATTATATATATATATAATCTGTATCACATGAGATAAGAAGATTTTTATATTTTAATTGACTGAAAAAATAAACTATTTGGGATACATGGAAATAACGAGTTCTGATATCAGCACGTGTATTTCCGTTTTCATAAAAATAGAGACAAGTTGCTGGGGTTTACTTTTTCTCTAGCTGCTTTGGTGGCACAGTGGTGATATGGTAGTTTGTACTGTAATTCATGGTCTCAGAGTAGAAAATATTTGTGATCTATTCCTTTACAAAAAAAAAAATCCTCCTTCTGAAGTAAAATATTGTCTGCTGTGACAGAGCATGCCTGGGATGGCTTTCCACGTGTCTTTCATCCCATCCCTGGAGTTATGTAACATATTCTTCTTTAATAAGACTTGGGTTTAAGAGGGAGAGAGGTTACCATTTGTGTAGTGTGATATTACTGAATACAAGTATGGAATTTATTAAGGCATTTAAATTGGTTATATCTGACTAAGTTTTGATCAGACACCTTTCCTATGTTCCCAATATTTTGCATTAGATACCATTTTTAGTATTTGACATTGAAATGCACCCTATATGCCTTTTCTAGCTCAAAATTAGACCTCACAATTTATCTTTTGTGGTAAAACTGAAATGCAGCACATTAAATAATATCCAAAAGTGCTGTCATTAAAGTGATAAAATTAGTATTTGAAGCCCTGATTCATTTGTAGTAAGATTTGATTGCATGTCTGATACATGTAGTGGTCTTCTAGGTTTAAGTGTTCTAGTTTTTTGCAGTATTGCAGCTTAATGGCCAATAATTTTTGTTTTCCGTGAAATTTCCTGGTTTGGAACTTTATAAGGTCACCTCAATCTGAAACGAACTCTCTTAATTCTGTCACCTTAGAAGTGGGATAGGAAATAATATGTGAAAGCCCCTGTATAAGGTACAAACCTTTCCTTTGTTCATGATTAAAAACAAAAAAACATAAAACCTGAATTCTCAAATTAAAATTTCTCTTGTTCATGATTCAGGCCTTTGTTTCCATTTTGAGAAGTTAAAAATAAATCCTGACCACAATAATCTCAGCTAGAAGTGTGAGAATTATTCCTGGATTATCTAATATATTAAAACTTATTTCTCCCAGTCTCTCTATTAGTTCAAGGTCTGAGTAACATTCTGTTTCTGAAAACATAGTTTTAATAGAAATGAGTATTCATTTTTGACATCTGAAATTGTGGCATATGGTTTCTGTAATATATATTTAACAATAGGAAATATTTTTGGGTGATTTTCACACTAAAGTTTTTCTGTCTGTGCATTGAGAAAAAGATTTGGTTCTCTAAATGGATCAAAAGGAAATACATCTATATAATCTGCAAAGATTAATTATAAACAAATACTGCTCTCTGACTGTAGAAAAAAATGTTTATATTTACCGATTTTAAAAAATAGAAGTTAAAGCCTGACTTCCTTCAATAATTTAAGATGTTTAACTGGTTAGCCTTTATGTTAGTCATTGTCCCATCGCTATAGTAAAATAATTCTATCTGGATAGTTTATAAAAAAGAGAGGTCTACTTAGCTCACAATTTTGAAAACTAAAAACAGAGATCCTATAACTCCATTCTTTGATTTGGTCTCATATGAGGGTTTCATGATATATGTCTCACAATGGTGACAGGAGTGATCATATGGGAATACAGGAAGCAAGGGAGGGATTTGTAAATCATGTTTGCTCTTTATTAATGCTCCTCTCTCTCCAGGAAACAAGTGGTATTATAAAACAACTACAATAATCTTTTCCAAGGACATTGACCTCAGTGAATTAGTTACCTTATTAAAACTCCTACCTCCTAAAATCCCCTAGTATCCTAAAATTGCTGCACTGAAGATTACAATAGATGTAGAAATTTCACTACTTTCTTCTTTATGAATTGTTGTTAGCGTGCTTTTTTAAACCCTGAACCTATTCCTACACAGAAACTGGTATTCAATTTGTATTTATTGAGACTGATCAATTAGACATAATGCAGAAATCAGTATATGGATAAAACAAATTTCACCCTGTATTTTATTAGAATGTATTAACAAT